>NW_028124760.1:0-91613 GCF_965194825.1 Balaenoptera physalus | reverse complement strand
AAACAAATCTCTGTCATGTTCCCAGGCAACAGGGTTCCACAATCAAACTTCAGTCATGTTCCCAGGCTACAGGGTTCCAAAATCCAACCGATGTCATGTTCCGAGGCCACAGGGTTCCACCAGCAAACCTCAGTCTTGTTCCCAGGATACAGGTTTCCAGAATCAACCCAATATCATGTTCCCTGGCCACAGTCTTCCAGACTCAAACCTCAGTCATGTTGCCAGCCCACAGGTTTCCACCAACAAACCTCAGACATGTTCCCAGGCCACAGGGTTCCAGAGTCAAACCGTTCTCATGTTCCCAGGCCACAGGATTCCAGAATCCACCGAGGTCATGTTCCCAGGCCATAGCGTTCCAGAATCAATCCTCAGTTATGTTCCCAGGCTACAGGGTTCCAAAATAAAACCTCAGTCATGTTCCCAGTCCACAGGGTTCCAGAACCAAGGCTCAGTCAGGATCCCAGGGCACAGTATTCCACTATCTAAACAGATGTCATGTTTCCAGGCCACAGTTTTCCAGAATCACGCCTCAGTCATGTTCCCAGGCCACAGGGATCCAGAATCAAAACTCACTCTTGTTGCCAGGCCATAGGGTACCACCATCAAACCTCAGTCATATACCCAGGCCACAGGTTTCCAGAATCAAACCGATTTCATGTTCCCAGGCAACAGGGTACCAGGATCCAAACCGATGTCATGTTCCAAGGCCACAGGATTCCACAATCTAACATCAGTCATGTTCCCAGGCGACAGGGTTCCAGAATCAAGCCTCAGTCATGTTGCCAGTCCACAGGTTTCTGCAATCAAACCTCAGTCAAGTTCTCAGGCCACAGGGTTCCAGAATCAAGCCTCAGTCATTTTGCCAGGCCAGAGTGTTCCGCCATCAAACCACACACATGATTCCAGGACACATGTTTCCACAATGAAACCTCAGTCATTTTCCCAGGCCACAGGTTTCCAGAATCAAACCTCAGTCATATTCCCAGGACACATGGTTCCAGAATCAAACCTCAGTCATGTTCGCAGGCCACAGGTTTCAACAATCAAACCTCAGTCATGGTCCCAGGACACAGGTGTGCAGAATCAAAACTCAGTCATGTTCCCAGGGAACAGGGTTCCAGAAGCAAACCTCAGTCTTGTTCCCCGGACACAGGGTTCCAGAATCAACCCGATATCATATTCCCTGGCCACAGTCTTCCAGAATCAAACCTCAGTCTTGTTGCCAGGACATAGGGTACCACGGTCAAACCTCAGTCATATTCCCAGGCCACGGGTTTCCAGAATCAAAACGATTTCATGTTCCCAGGCAACAGGGTACCAAAATCCAAACCGATGTCATGTTCCCAGGCCACAGGATTCCACAATCTAACATCAGTCATGTTCCCAGGCCAATGGTTTCCATAATCAAATTTCAGTCATATTCCCAGGGCACATGGTTCCAGAATCAAACCTCAGTCATGTTCCCATGCCATAGGTTTCAAAAATCAGACCTCAGTCATGCTCCCAAGAGACAGGTGTCCAGAATCAAACCTCAGTCATGTTCCCAGGGAACAGGCATCCAGAAAGAAACCTCAGTCATGTTCCCAGGCCACAGGGTTCCAGAAGCAAACCTCAGTCTTGTTCCCAGGACACAGGTTTCCACAATCAACCCGATATCATGTTCCGTGGCAAGAGTCTTCCAGGATCAAACGTCAGTCATGTTGCCAGGCCACAAGTTTCCACCATCAAACCTCAGACATGTTCCCAGGCCACAGGGTTAAAGAATCAAACCGTTCTCATGTTTCCAGGCCACAGGGTTCCAGAATCCACCGATGTCATGTTCCCAGGCCACAGGATTCCACAATCTAACATCAGTCATGTTCCCAGGCCAATGGTTTCCAGAATCAAACCTCAGTCATATTCCCAGGACACATGGTTCCAGAATCAAACCTCAGTCATGTTCCCAGGGAACAGGCTTCCAGAAACAAACCTCAGTCATGTTCCCAGGCCACAGGGTTCCAGAATCCAGCCGATGTCATGTTCCCAGCCCACAGGCGTCCAGAAGCAAACCTCAGTCTTGTTCCCAGGACACAGGGTTCCAGAATCAAACCGATATCATGTTCCTTGGCCACAGTCTTCCAGAATCAAACCTCAGTCATGTTACCAGGCCACAGGTTTCCACCATCAAACCGCAGACATGTTCCAAAGGCCACAGGTTTCCAGAATCAAACCGTTCTCATGTTCCCAGGACACAGGGTTCCACCATCAAGCCTCAGTCATGTTCCCAGGCCTGAGTGTTCCACAATCAAACCTAAGTCATCTTGCCAGGCCATAGGGTACCACCATCAAACCTCAGTCATATTTCCAGGCCACAGGTTTCCAGAATCAAACCGATTTCATATTCCCAGGCAACAGGGTACCAGAATCCAAACCGATGTCATGTTCCCAGGCCACAGTATTCCACAATCTAACATCACTCATGTTCACAGGTCAATGGTTTCCATAGTCAAACCTCAGTCATATTCCCAGGACACAGGGTTCCAGAATAAAACCTCAGTCATGTTCCCTAGACACAGGTTTCAAAAATATATCCCAGTCATGTTCACAGCCCACAGGTTCCACAATTAAAGCTCAGTCATATTCCCAGGCCAGAGGGATCCACAATCAAACCTCAGTCCTATTGCCATGCCACGGTTTCACCATAAAGCCTCAGTCATGTTCCCAGGCCAGAGTGTTCCACAGTCAAACCTAAGTCATCTTGCCAGGCAACAGGGTTCCACCATCAAACCTCAGTCCTGTTGCCAGGCCACAGGGTTCCACCATCAAGCCTCAGTCATGTTCCCTGCACACAGGGTTCCTCCATCAAACCTCAATCATGTTCCTAGGACACAGGGTTCCAGAATCAAACCAATGTCAAGTTCCCAGGCCATGGTTTTCAAGTACCAGACCACAGTCATGTTTCCAGGACACAGGGTTCCACAGTCAATCCTCAGTCATGTTGCCAGTCCACAGGTTTCTGCCATCAAACCTCAGTCAAGTTCCCAGGCCATAGGGTTCCAGAATCAAGCCTCAGTCATTTTGCCAGGCCAGAGTTTTCCACCATCAAACCTCAGTCATGATCCCAGGCCAAATGTTTCGACAATGAATCCTAAGTGATTTTCCCAGGCCACAGGTTTCCAGAATCAAACCTCAGTCATATTCCCAGGACACATGGATCCAGAATCAAACCTCAGTCATGTTCGCAGGCCACAGGTTTCAACAATCAAACCTCAGACATATTCCCAGGCCACAGGTGTCCAGAATCAAACCTCAGTCATGTTCTCAGGGAACAGGCTTCCAGAAACAAATCTCTGTCATGTTCCCAGGCAACAGGGTTCCACAATCAAACTTCAGTCATGTTCCCAGGCTACAGGGTTCCAAAATCCAACCGATGTCATGTTCCGAGGCCACAGGGTTCCACCAGCAAACCTCAGTCTTGTTCCCAGGATACAGGTTTCCAGAATCAACCCAATATCATGTTCCCTGGCCACAGTCTTCCAGACTCAAACCTCAGTCATGTTGCCAGCCCACAGGTTTCCACCAACAAACCTCAGACATGTTCCCAGGCCACAGGGTTCCAGAGTCAAACCGTTCTCATGTTCCCAGGCCACAGGATTCCAGAATCCACCGAGGTCATGTTCCCAGGCCATAGCGTTCCAGAATCAATCCTCAGTTATGTTCCCAGGCTACAGGGTTCCAAAATAAAACCTCAGTCATGTTCCCAGTCCACAGGGTTCCAGAACCAAGGCTCAGTCAGGATCCCAGGGCACAGTATTCCACTATCTAAACAGATGTCATGTTTCCAGGCCACAGTTTTCCAGAATCACGCCTCAGTCATGTTCCCAGGCCACAGGGATCCAGAATCAAAACTCACTCTTGTTGCCAGGCCATAGGGTACCACCATCAAACCTCAGTCATATACCCAGGCCACAGGTTTCCAGAATCAAACCGATTTCATGTTCCCAGGCAACAGGGTACCAGGATCCAAACCGATGTCATGTTCCAAGGCCACAGGATTCCACAATCTAACATCAGTCATGTTCCCAGGCGACAGGGTTCCAGAATCAAGCCTCAGTCATGTTGCCAGTCCACAGGTTTCTGCAATCAAACCTCAGTCAAGTTCTCAGGCCACAGGGTTCCAGAATCAAGCCTCAGTCATTTTGCCAGGCCAGAGTGTTCCGCCATCAAACCACACACATGATTCCAGGACACATGTTTCCACAATGAAACCTCAGTCATTTTCCCAGGCCACAGGTTTCCAGAATCAAACCTCAGTCATATTCCCAGGACACATGGTTCCAGAATCAAACCTCAGTCATGTTCGCAGGCCACAGGTTTCAACAATCAAACCTCAGTCATGGTCCCAGGACACAGGTGTGCAGAATCAAAACTCAGTCATGTTCCCAGGGAACAGGGTTCCAGAAGCAAACCTCAGTCTTGTTCCCCGGACACAGGGTTCCAGAATCAACCCGATATCATATTCCCTGGCCACAGTCTTCCAGAATCAAACCTCAGTCTTGTTGCCAGGACATAGGGTACCACGGTCAAACCTCAGTCATATTCCCAGGCCACGGGTTTCCAGAATCAAAACGATTTCATGTTCCCAGGCAACAGGGTACCAAAATCCAAACCGATGTCATGTTCCCAGGCCACAGGATTCCACAATCTAACATCAGTCATGTTCCCAGGCCAATGGTTTCCATAATCAAATTTCAGTCATATTCCCAGGGCACATGGTTCCAGAATCAAACCTCAGTCATGTTCCCAGGCCATAGGTTTCAAAAATCAGACCTCAGTCATGCTCCCAAGAGACAGGTGTCCAGAATCAAACCTCAGTCATGTTCCCAGGGAACAGGCATCCAGAAAGAAACCTCAGTCATGTTCCCAGGCCACAGGGTTCCAGAAGCAAACCTCAGTCTTGTTCCCAGGACACAGGTTTCCACAATCAACCCGATATCATGTTCCGTGGCAAGAGTCTTCCAGGATCAAACGTCAGTCATGTTGCCAGGCCACAAGTTTCCACCATCAAACCTCAGACATGTTCCCAGGCCACAGGGTTAAAGAATCAAACCGTTCTCATGTTTCCAGGCCACAGGGTTCCAGAATCCACCGATGTCATGTTCCCAGGCCACAGGATTCCACAATCTAACATCAGTCATGTTCCCAGGCCAATGGTTTCCAGAATCAAACCTCAGTCATATTCCCAGGACACATGGTTCCAGAATCAAACCTCAGTCATGTTCCCAGGGAACAGGCTTCCAGAAACAAACCTCAGTCATGTTCCCAGGCCACAGGGTTCCAGAATCCAGCCGATGTCATGTTCCCAGCCCACAGGCGTCCAGAAGCAAACCTCAGTCTTGTTCCCAGGACACAGGGTTCCAGAATCAAACCGATATCATGTTCCTTGGCCACAGTCTTCCAGAATCAAACCTCAGTCATGTTACCAGGCCACAGGTTTCCACCATCAAACCGCAGACATGTTCCAAAGGCCACAGGTTTCCAGAATCAAACCGTTCTCATGTTCCCAGGACACAGGGTTCCACCATCAAGCCTCAGTCATGTTCCCAGGCCTGAGTGTTCCACAATCAAACCTAAGTCATCTTGCCAGGCCATAGGGTACCACCATCAAACCTCAGTCATATTTCCAGGCCACAGGTTTCCAGAATCAAACCGATTTCATATTCCCAGGCAACAGGGTACCAGAATCCAAACCGATGTCATGTTCCCAGGCCACAGTATTCCACAATCTAACATCACTCATGTTCACAGGTCAATGGTTTCCATAATCAAACCTCAGTCATATTCCCAGGACACAGGGTTCCAGAATAAAACCTCAGTCATGTTCCCTAGACACAGGTTTCAAAAATATATCCCAGTCATGTTCACAGCCCACAGGTTCCACAATTAAAGCTCAGTCATATTCCCAGGCCAGAGGGATCCACAATCAAACCTCAGTCCTATTGCCATGCCACGGTTTCACCATAAAGCCTCAGTCATGTTCCCAGGCCAGAGTGTTCCACAGTCAAACCTAAGTCATCTTGCCAGGCAACAGGGTTCCACCATCAAACCTCAGTCCTGTTGCCAGGCCACAGGGTTCCACCATCAAGCCTCAGTCATGTTCCCTGCACACAGGGTTCCTCCATCAAACCTCAATCATGTTCCTAGGACACAGGGTTCCAGAATCAAACCAATGTCAAGTTCCCAGGCCATGGTTTTCAAGTACCAGACCACAGTCATGTTTCCAGGACACAGGGTTCCACAGTCAATCCTCAGTCATGTTGCCAGTCCACAGGTTTCTGCCATCAAACCTCAGTCAAGTTCCCAGGCCATAGGGTTCCAGAATCAAGCCTCAGTCATTTTGCCAGGCCAGAGTTTTCCACCATCAAACCTCAGTCATGATCCCAGGCCAAATGTTTCGACAATGAATCCTAAGTGATTTTCCCAGGCCACAGGTTTCCAGAATCAAACCTCAGTCATATTCCCAGGACACATGGATCCAGAATCAAACCTCAGTCATGTTCGCAGGCCACAGGTTTCAACAATCAAACCTCAGACATATTCCCAGGCCACAGGTGTCCAGAATCAAACCTCAGTCATGTTCTCAGGGAACAGGCTTCCAGAAACAAATCTCTGTCATGTTCCCAGGCAACAGGGTTCCACAATCAAACTTCAGTCATGTTCCCAGGCTACAGGGTTCCAAAATCCAACCGATGTCATGTTCCGAGGCCACAGGGTTCCACCAGCAAACCTCAGTCTTGTTCCCAGGATACAGGTTTCCAGAATCAACCCAATATCATGTTCCCTGGCCACAGTCTTCCAGACTCAAACCTCAGTCATGTTGCCAGCCCACAGGTTTCCACCAACAAACCTCAGACATGTTCCCAGGCCACAGGGTTCCAGAGTCAAACCGTTCTCATGTTCCCAGGCCACAGGATTCCAGAATCCACCGAGGTCATGTTCCCAGGCCATAGCGTTCCAGAATCAATCCTCAGTTATGTTCCCAGGCTACAGGGTTCCAAAATAAAACCTCAGTCATGTTCCCAGTCCACAGGGTTCCAGAACCAAGGCTCAGTCAGGATCCCAGGGCACAGTATTCCACTATCTAAACAGATGTCATGTTTCCAGGCCACAGTTTTCCAGAATCACGCCTCAGTCATGTTCCCAGGCCACAGGGATCCAGAATCAAAACTCACTCTTGTTGCCAGGCCATAGGGTACCACCATCAAACCTCAGTCATATACCCAGGCCACAGGTTTCCAGAATCAAACCGATTTCATGTTCCCAGGCAACAGGGTACCAGGATCCAAACCGATGTCATGTTCCAAGGCCACAGGATTCCACAATCTAACATCAGTCATGTTCCCAGGCCAATGGTTTCCAGAATCAAACCTCAGTCATATTCCCAAGACACATGGTTCCAGAATCAAACCTCAGTCATATTCGCAGGCCACAGGTTTCAACAATCAAACCTCAGTCTTGTTCCTAGGACACAGGTGTCCAGAATCAAATCTCTGTCATGTTCCCAGGCCACAGGGTTCCACAATCAAACCTCATTCATGTTCTCAGGCGACAGGGTTCCAGAATCAAGCCTCAGTCATGTTGCCAGTCCACAGGTTTCTGCAATCAAACCTCAGTCAAGTTCTCAGGCCACAGGGTTCCAGAATCAAGCCTCAGTCATTTTGCCAGGCCAGAGTGTTCCGCCATCAAACCACACACATGATTCCAGGACACATGTTTCCACAATGAAACCTCAGTCATTTTCCCAGGCCACAGGTTTCCAGAATCAAACCTCAGTCATATTCCCAGGACACATGGTTCCAGAATCAAACCTCAGTCATGTTCGCAGGCCACAGGTTTCAACAATCAAACCTCAGTCATGGTCCCAGGACACAGGTGTGCAGAATCAAAACTCAGTCATGTTCCCAGGGAACAGGGTTCCAGAAGCAAACCTCAGTCTTGTTCCCCGGACACAGGGTTCCAGAATCAACCCGATATCATATTCCCTGGCCACAGTCTTCCAGAATCAAACCTCAGTCTTGTTGCCAGGACATAGGGTACCACGGTCAAACCTCAGTCATATTCCCAGGCCACGGGTTTCCAGAATCAAAACGATTTCATGTTCCCAGGCAACAGGGTACCAAAATCCAAACCGATGTCATGTTCCCAGGCCACAGGATTCCACAATCTAACATCAGTCATGTTCCCAGGCCAATGGTTTCCATAATCAAATTTCAGTCATATTCCCAGGGCACATGGTTCCAGAATCAAACCTCAGTCATGTTCCCAGGCCATAGGTTTCAAAAATCAGACCTCAGTCATGCTCCCAAGAGACAGGTGTCCAGAATCAAACCTCAGTCATGTTCCCAGGGAACAGGCATCCAGAAAGAAACCTCAGTCATGTTCCCAGGCCACAGGGTTCCAGAAGCAAACCTCAGTCTTGTTCCCAGGACACAGGTTTCCACAATCAACCCGATATCATGTTCCGTGGCAAGAGTCTTCCAGGATCAAACGTCAGTCATGTTGCCAGGCCACAAGTTTCCACCATCAAACCTCAGACATGTTCCCAGGCCACAGGGTTAAAGAATCAAACCGTTCTCATGTTTCCAGGCCACAGGGTTCCAGAATCCACCGATGTCATGTTCCCAGGCCACAGGATTCCACAATCTAACATCAGTCATGTTCCCAGGCCAATGGTTTCCAGAATCAAACCTCAGTCATATTCCCAGGACACATGGTTCCAGAATCAAACCTCAGTCATGTTCCCAGGGAACAGGCTTCCAGAAACAAACCTCAGTCATGTTCCCAGGCCACAGGGTTCCAGAATCCAGCCGATGTCATGTTCCCAGCCCACAGGCGTCCAGAAGCAAACCTCAGTCTTGTTCCCAGGACACAGGGTTCCAGAATCAAACCGATATCATGTTCCTTGGCCACAGTCTTCCAGAATCAAACCTCAGTCATGTTACCAGGCCACAGGTTTCCACCATCAAACCGCAGACATGTTCCAAAGGCCACAGGTTTCCAGAATCAAACCGTTCTCATGTTCCCAGGACACAGGGTTCCACCATCAAGCCTCAGTCATGTTCCCAGGCCTGAGTGTTCCACAATCAAACCTAAGTCATCTTGCCAGGCCATAGGGTACCACCATCAAACCTCAGTCATATTTCCAGGCCACAGGTTTCCAGAATCAAACCGATTTCATATTCCCAGGCAACAGGGTACCAGAATCCAAACCGATGTCATGTTCCCAGGCCACAGTATTCCACAATCTAACATCACTCATGTTCACAGGTCAATGGTTTCCATAATCAAACCTCAGTCATATTCCCAGGACACAGGGTTCCAGAATAAAACCTCAGTCATGTTCCCTAGACACAGGTTTCAAAAATATATCCCAGTCATGTTCACAGCCCACAGGTTCCACAATTAAAGCTCAGTCATATTCCCAGGCCAGAGGGATCCACAATCAAACCTCAGTCCTATTGCCATGCCACGGTTTCACCATAAAGCCTCAGTCATGTTCCCAGGCCAGAGTGTTCCACAGTCAAACCTAAGTCATCTTGCCAGGCAACAGGGTTCCACCATCAAACCTCAGTCCTGTTGCCAGGCCACAGGGTTCCACCATCAAGCCTCAGTCATGTTCCCTGCACACAGGGTTCCTCCATCAAACCTCAATCATGTTCCTAGGACACAGGGTTCCAGAATCAAACCAATGTCAAGTTCCCAGGCCATGGTTTTCAAGTACCAGACCACAGTCATGTTTCCAGGACACAGGGTTCCACAGTCAATCCTCAGTCATGTTGCCAGTCCACAGGTTTCTGCCATCAAACCTCAGTCAAGTTCCCAGGCCATAGGGTTCCAGAATCAAGCCTCAGTCATTTTGCCAGGCCAGAGTTTTCCACCATCAAACCTCAGTCATGATCCCAGGCCAAATGTTTCGACAATGAATCCTAAGTGATTTTCCCAGGCCACAGGTTTCCAGAATCAAACCTCAGTCATATTCCCAGGACACATGGATCCAGAATCAAACCTCAGTCATGTTCGCAGGCCACAGGTTTCAACAATCAAACCTCAGACATATTCCCAGGCCACAGGTGTCCAGAATCAAACCTCAGTCATGTTCTCAGGGAACAGGCTTCCAGAAACAAATCTCTGTCATGTTCCCAGGCAACAGGGTTCCACAATCAAACTTCAGTCATGTCCCCTGGCTACAGGGTTCCAAAATCCAACCGATGTCATGTTCCGAGGCCACAGGGTTCCACCAGCAAACCTCAGTCTTGTTCCCAGGATACAGGTTTCCAGAATCAACCCAATATCATGTTCCCTGGCCACAGTCTTCCAGACTCAAACCTCAGTCATGTTGCCAGCCCACAGGTTTCCACCAACAAACCTCAGACATGTTCCCAGGCCACAGGGTTCCAGAGTCAAACCGTTCTCATGTTCCCAGGCCACAGGATTCCAGAATCCACCGAGGTCATGTTCCCAGGCCATAGCGTTCCAGAATCAATCCTCAGTTATGTTCCCAGGCTACAGGGTTCCAAAATAAAACCTCAGTCATGTTCCCAGTCCACAGGGTTCCAGAACCAAGGCTCAGTCAGGATCCCAGGGCACAGTATTCCACTATCTAAACAGATGTCATGTTTCCAGGCCACAGTTTTCCAGAATCACGCCTCAGTCATGTTCCCAGGCCACAGGGATCCAGAATCAAAACTCACTCTTGTTGCCAGGCCATAGGGTACCACCATCAAACCTCAGTCATATACCCAGGCCACAGGTTTCCAGAATCAAACCGATTTCATGTTCCCAGGCAACAGGGTACCAGGATCCAAACCGATGTCATGTTCCAAGGCCACAGGATTCCACAATCTAACATCAGTCATGTTCCCAGGCCAATGGTTTCCAGAATCAAACCTCAGTCATATTCCCAAGACACATGGTTCCAGAATCAAACCTCAGTCATATTCGCAGGCCACAGGTTTCAACAATCAAACCTCAGTCTTGTTCCTAGGACACAGGTGTCCAGAATCAAATCTCTGTCATGTTCCCAGGCCACAGGGTTCCACAATCAAACCTCATTCATGTTCCCAGGCGACAGGGTTCCAGAATCAAGCCTCAGTCATGTTGCCAGTCCACAGGTTTCTGCAATCAAACCTCAGTCAAGTTCTCAGGCCACAGGGTTCCAGAATCAAGCCTCAGTCATTTTGCCAGGCCAGAGTGTTCCGCCATCAAACCACACACATGATTCCAGGACACATGTTTCCACAATGAAACCTCAGTCATTTTCCCAGGCCACAGGTTTCCAGAATCAAACCTCAGTCATATTCCCAGGACACATGGTTCCAGAATCAAACCTCAGTCATGTTCGCAGGCCACAGGTTTCAACAATCAAACCTCAGTCATGGTCCCAGGACACAGGTGTGCAGAATCAAAACTCAGTCATGTTCCCAGGGAACAGGGTTCCAGAAGCAAACCTCAGTCTTGTTCCCCGGACACAGGGTTCCAGAATCAACCCGATATCATATTCCCTGGCCACAGTCTTCCAGAATCAAACCTCAGTCTTGTTGCCAGGACATAGGGTACCACGGTCAAACCTCAGTCATATTCCCAGGCCACGGGTTTCCAGAATCAAAACGATTTCATGTTCCCAGGCAACAGGGTACCAAAATCCAAACCGATGTCATGTTCCCAGGCCACAGGATTCCACAATCTAACATCAGTCATGTTCCCAGGCCAATGGTTTCCATAATCAAATTTCAGTCATATTCCCAGGGCACATGGTTCCAGAATCAAACCTCAGTCATGTTCCCAGGCCATAGGTTTCAAAAATCAGACCTCAGTCATGCTCCCAAGAGACAGGTGTCCAGAATCAAACCTCAGTCATGTTCCCAGGGAACAGGCATCCAGAAAGAAACCTCAGTCATGTTCCCAGGCCACAGGGTTCCAGAAGCAAACCTCAGTCTTGTTCCCAGGACACAGGTTTCCACAATCAACCCGATATCATGTTCCGTGGCAAGAGTCTTCCAGGATCAAACGTCAGTCATGTTGCCAGGCCACAAGTTTCCACCATCAAACCTCAGACATGTTCCCAGGCCACAGGGTTAAAGAATCAAACCGTTCTCATGTTTCCAGGCCACAGGGTTCCAGAATCCACCGATGTCATGTTCCCAGGCCACAGGATTCCACAATCTAACATCAGTCATGTTCCCAGGCCAATGGTTTCCAGAATCAAACCTCAGTCATATTCCCAGGACACATGGTTCCAGAATCAAACCTCAGTCATGTTCCCAGGGAACAGGCTTCCAGAAACAAACCTCAGTCATGTTCCCAGGCCACAGGGTTCCAGAATCCAGCCGATGTCATGTTCCCAGCCCACAGGCGTCCAGAAGCAAACCTCAGTCTTGTTCCCAGGACACAGGGTTCCAGAATCAAACCGATATCATGTTCCTTGGCCACAGTCTTCCAGAATCAAACCTCAGTCATGTTACCAGGCCACAGGTTTCCACCATCAAACCGCAGACATGTTCCAAAGGCCACAGGTTTCCAGAATCAAACCGTTCTCATGTTCCCAGGACACAGGGTTCCACCATCAAGCCTCAGTCATGTTCCCAGGCCTGAGTGTTCCACAATCAAACCTAAGTCATCTTGCCAGGCCATAGGGTACCACCATCAAACCTCAGTCATATTTCCAGGCCACAGGTTTCCAGAATCAAACCGATTTCATATTCCCAGGCAACAGGGTACCAGAATCCAAACCGATGTCATGTTCCCAGGCCACAGTATTCCACAATCTAACATCACTCATGTTCACAGGTCAATGGTTTCCATAATCAAACCTCAGTCATATTCCCAGGACACAGGGTTCCAGAATAAAACCTCAGTCATGTTCCCTAGACACAGGTTTCAAAAATATATCCCAGTCATGTTCACAGCCCACAGGTTCCACAATTAAAGCTCAGTCATATTCCCAGGCCAGAGGGATCCACAATCAAACCTCAGTCCTATTGCCATGCCACGGTTTCACCATAAAGCCTCAGTCATGTTCCCAGGCCAGAGTGTTCCACAGTCAAACCTAAGTCATCTTGCCAGGCAACAGGGTTCCACCATCAAACCTCAGTCCTGTTGCCAGGCCACAGGGTTCCACCATCAAGCCTCAGTCATGTTCCCTGCACACAGGGTTCCTCCATCAAACCTCAATCATGTTCCTAGGACACAGGGTTCCAGAATCAAACCAATGTCAAGTTCCCAGGCCATGGTTTTCAAGTACCAGACCACAGTCATGTTTCCAGGACACAGGGTTCCACAGTCAATCCTCAGTCATGTTGCCAGTCCACAGGTTTCTGCCATCAAACCTCAGTCAAGTTCCCAGGCCATAGGGTTCCAGAATCAAGCCTCAGTCATTTTGCCAGGCCAGAGTTTTCCACCATCAAACCTCAGTCATGATCCCAGGCCAAATGTTTCGACAATGAATCCTAAGTGATTTTCCCAGGCCACAGGTTTCCAGAATCAAACCTCAGTCATATTCCCAGGACACATGGATCCAGAATCAAACCTCAGTCATGTTCGCAGGCCACAGGTTTCAACAATCAAACCTCAGACATATTCCCAGGCCACAGGTGTCCAGAATCAAACCTCAGTCATGTTCTCAGGGAACAGGCTTCCAGAAACAAATCTCTGTCATGTTCCCAGGCAACAGGGTTCCACAATCAAACTTCAGTCATGTTCCCAGGCTACAGGGTTCCAAAATCCAACCGATGTCATGTTCCGAGGCCACAGGGTTCCACCAGCAAACCTCAGTCTTGTTCCCAGGATACAGGTTTCCAGAATCAACCCAATATCATGTTCCCTGGCCACAGTCTTCCAGACTCAAACCTCAGTCATGTTGCCAGCCCACAGGTTTCCACCAACAAACCTCAGACATGTTCCCAGGCCACAGGGTTCCAGAGTCAAACCGTTCTCATGTTCCCAGGCCACAGGATTCCAGAATCCACCGAGGTCATGTTCCCAGGCCATAGCGTTCCAGAATCAATCCTCAGTTATGTTCCCAGGCTACAGGGTTCCAAAATAAAACCTCAGTCATGTTCCCAGTCCACAGGGTTCCAGAACCAAGGCTCAGTCAGGATCCCAGGGCACAGTATTCCACTATCTAAACAGATGTCATGTTTCCAGGCCACAGTTTTCCAGAATCACGCCTCAGTCATGTTCCCAGGCCACAGGGATCCAGAATCAAAACTCACTCTTGTTGCCAGGCCATAGGGTACCACCATCAAACCTCAGTCATATACCCAGGCCACAGGTTTCCAGAATCAAACCGATTTCATGTTCCCAGGCAACAGGGTACCAGGATCCAAACCGATGTCATGTTCCAAGGCCACAGGATTCCACAATCTAACATCAGTCATGTTCCCAGGCCAATGGTTTCCAGAATCAAACCTCAGTCATATTCCCAAGACACATGGTTCCAGAATCAAACCTCAGTCATATTCGCAGGCCACAGGTTTCAACAATCAAACCTCAGTCTTGTTCCTAGGACACAGGTGTCCAGAATCAAATCTCTGTCATGTTCCCAGGCCACAGGGTTCCACAATCAAACCTCATTCATGTTCTCAGGCGACAGGGTTCCAGAATCAAGCCTCAGTCATGTTGCCAGTCCACAGGTTTCTGCAATCAAACCTCAGTCAAGTTCTCAGGCCACAGGGTTCCAGAATCAAGCCTCAGTCATTTTGCCAGGCCAGAGTGTTCCGCCATCAAACCACACACATGATTCCAGGACACATGTTTCCACAATGAAACCTCAGTCATTTTCCCAGGCCACAGGTTTCCAGAATCAAACCTCAGTCATATTCCCAGGACACATGGTTCCAGAATCAAACCTCAGTCATGTTCGCAGGCCACAGGTTTCAACAATCAAACCTCAGTCATGGTCCCAGGACACAGGTGTGCAGAATCAAAACTCAGTCATGTTCCCAGGGAACAGGGTTCCAGAAGCAAACCTCAGTCTTGTTCCCCGGACACAGGGTTCCAGAATCAACCCGATATCATATTCCCTGGCCACAGTCTTCCAGAATCAAACCTCAGTCTTGTTGCCAGGACATAGGGTACCACGGTCAAACCTCAGTCATATTCCCAGGCCACGGGTTTCCAGAATCAAAACGATTTCATGTTCCCAGGCAACAGGGTACCAAAATCCAAACCGATGTCATGTTCCCAGGCCACAGGATTCCACAATCTAACATCAGTCATGTTCCCAGGCCAATGGTTTCCATAATCAAATTTCAGTCATATTCCCAGGGCACATGGTTCCAGAATCAAACCTCAGTCATGTTCCCAGGCCATAGGTTTCAAAAATCAGACCTCAGTCATGCTCCCAAGAGACAGGTGTCCAGAATCAAACCTCAGTCATGTTCCCAGGGAACAGGCATCCAGAAAGAAACCTCAGTCATGTTCCCAGGCCACAGGGTTCCAGAAGCAAACCTCAGTCTTGTTCCCAGGACACAGGTTTCCACAATCAACCCGATATCATGTTCCGTGGCAAGAGTCTTCCAGGATCAAACGTCAGTCATGTTGCCAGGCCACAAGTTTCCACCATCAAACCTCAGACATGTTCCCAGGCCACAGGGTTAAAGAATCAAACCGTTCTCATGTTTCCAGGCCACAGGGTTCCAGAATCCACCGATGTCATGTTCCCAGGCCACAGGATTCCACAATCTAACATCAGTCATGTTCCCAGGCCAATGGTTTCCAGAATCAAACCTCAGTCATATTCCCAGGACACATGGTTCCAGAATCAAACCTCAGTCATGTTCCCAGGGAACAGGCTTCCAGAAACAAACCTCAGTCATGTTCCCAGGCCACAGGGTTCCAGAATCCAGCCGATGTCATGTTCCCAGCCCACAGGCGTCCAGAAGCAAACCTCAGTCTTGTTCCCAGGACACAGGGTTCCAGAATCAAACCGATATCATGTTCCTTGGCCACAGTCTTCCAGAATCAAACCTCAGTCATGTTACCAGGCCACAGGTTTCCACCATCAAACCGCAGACATGTTCCAAAGGCCACAGGTTTCCAGAATCAAACCGTTCTCATGTTCCCAGGACACAGGGTTCCACCATCAAGCCTCAGTCATGTTCCCAGGCCTGAGTGTTCCACAATCAAACCTAAGTCATCTTGCCAGGCCATAGGGTACCACCATCAAACCTCAGTCATATTTCCAGGCCACAGGTTTCCAGAATCAAACCGATTTCATATTCCCAGGCAACAGGGTACCAGAATCCAAACCGATGTCATGTTCCCAGGCCACAGTATTCCACAATCTAACATCACTCATGTTCACAGGTCAATGGTTTCCATAATCAAACCTCAGTCATATTCCCAGGACACAGGGTTCCAGAATAAAACCTCAGTCATGTTCCCTAGACACAGGTTTCAAAAATATATCCCAGTCATGTTCACAGCCCACAGGTTCCACAATTAAAGCTCAGTCATATTCCCAGGCCAGAGGGATCCACAATCAAACCTCAGTCCTATTGCCATGCCACGGTTTCACCATAAAGCCTCAGTCATGTTCCCAGGCCAGAGTGTTCCACAGTCAAACCTAAGTCATCTTGCCAGGCAACAGGGTTCCACCATCAAACCTCAGTCCTGTTGCCAGGCCACAGGGTTCCACCATCAAGCCTCAGTCATGTTCCCTGCACACAGGGTTCCTCCATCAAACCTCAATCATGTTCCTAGGACACAGGGTTCCAGAATCAAACCAATGTCAAGTTCCCAGGCCATGGTTTTCAAGTACCAGACCACAGTCATGTTTCCAGGACACAGGGTTCCACAGTCAATCCTCAGTCATGTTGCCAGTCCACAGGTTTCTGCCATCAAACCTCAGTCAAGTTCCCAGGCCATAGGGTTCCAGAATCAAGCCTCAGTCATTTTGCCAGGCCAGAGTTTTCCACCATCAAACCTCAGTCATGATCCCAGGCCAAATGTTTCGACAATGAATCCTAAGTGATTTTCCCAGGCCACAGGTTTCCAGAATCAAACCTCAGTCATATTCCCAGGACACATGGATCCAGAATCAAACCTCAGTCATGTTCGCAGGCCACAGGTTTCAACAATCAAACCTCAGACATATTCCCAGGCCACAGGTGTCCAGAATCAAACCTCAGTCATGTTCTCAGGGAACAGGCTTCCAGAAACAAATCTCTGTCATGTTCCCAGGCAACAGGGTTCCACAATCAAACTTCAGTCATGTTCCCAGGCTACAGGGTTCCAAAATCCAACCGATGTCATGTTCCGAGGCCACAGGGTTCCACCAGCAAACCTCAGTCTTGTTCCCAGGATACAGGTTTCCAGAATCAACCCAATATCATGTTCCCTGGCCACAGTCTTCCAGACTCAAACCTCAGTCATGTTGCCAGCCCACAGGTTTCCACCAACAAACCTCAGACATGTTCCCAGGCCACAGGGTTCCAGAGTCAAACCGTTCTCATGTTCCCAGGCCACAGGATTCCAGAATCCACCGAGGTCATGTTCCCAGGCCATAGCGTTCCAGAATCAATCCTCAGTTATGTTCCCAGGCTACAGGGTTCCAAAATAAAACCTCAGTCATGTTCCCAGTCCACAGGGTTCCAGAACCAAGGCTCAGTCAGGATCCCAGGGCACAGTATTCCACTATCTAAACAGATGTCATGTTTCCAGGCCACAGTTTTCCAGAATCACGCCTCAGTCATGTTCCCAGGCCACAGGGATCCAGAATCAAAACTCACTCTTGTTGCCAGGCCATAGGGTACCACCATCAAACCTCAGTCATATACCCAGGCCACAGGTTTCCAGAATCAAACCGATTTCATGTTCCCAGGCAACAGGGTACCAGGATCCAAACCGATGTCATGTTCCAAGGCCACAGGATTCCACAATCTAACATCAGTCATGTTCCCAGGCCAATGGTTTCCAGAATCAAACCTCAGTCATATTCCCAAGACACATGGTTCCAGAATCAAACCTCAGTCATATTCGCAGGCCACAGGTTTCAACAATCAAACCTCAGTCTTGTTCCTAGGACACAGGTGTCCAGAATCAAATCTCTGTCATGTTCCCAGGCCACAGGGTTCCACAATCAAACCTCATTCATGTTCCCAGGCGACAGGGTTCCAGAATCAAGCCTCAGTCATGTTGCCAGTCCACAGGTTTCTGCAATCAAACCTCAGTCAAGTTCTCAGGCCACAGGGTTCCAGAATCAAGCCTCAGTCATTTTGCCAGGCCAGAGTGTTCCGCCATCAAACCACACACATGATTCCAGGACACATGTTTCCACAATGAAACCTCAGTCATTTTCCCAGGCCACAGGTTTCCAGAATCAAACCTCAGTCATATTCCCAGGACACATGGTTCCAGAATCAAACCTCAGTCATGTTCGCAGGCCACAGGTTTCAACAATCAAACCTCAGTCATGGTCCCAGGACACAGGTGTGCAGAATCAAAACTCAGTCATGTTCCCAGGGAACAGGGTTCCAGAAGCAAACCTCAGTCTTGTTCCCCGGACACAGGGTTCCAGAATCAACCCGATATCATATTCCCTGGCCACAGTCTTCCAGAATCAAACCTCAGTCTTGTTGCCAGGACATAGGGTACCACGGTCAAACCTCAGTCATATTCCCAGGCCACGGGTTTCCAGAATCAAAACGATTTCATGTTCCCAGGCAACAGGGTACCAAAATCCAAACCGATGTCATGTTCCCAGGCCACAGGATTCCACAATCTAACATCAGTCATGTTCCCAGGCCAATGGTTTCCATAATCAAATTTCAGTCATATTCCCAGGGCACATGGTTCCAGAATCAAACCTCAGTCATGTTCCCAGGCCATAGGTTTCAAAAATCAGACCTCAGTCATGCTCCCAAGAGACAGGTGTCCAGAATCAAACCTCAGTCATGTTCCCAGGGAACAGGCATCCAGAAAGAAACCTCAGTCATGTTCCCAGGCCACAGGGTTCCAGAAGCAAACCTCAGTCTTGTTCCCAGGACACAGGTTTCCACAATCAACCCGATATCATGTTCCGTGGCAAGAGTCTTCCAGGATCAAACGTCAGTCATGTTGCCAGGCCACAAGTTTCCACCATCAAACCTCAGACATGTTCCCAGGCCACAGGGTTAAAGAATCAAACCGTTCTCATGTTTCCAGGCCACAGGGTTCCAGAATCCACCGATGTCATGTTCCCAGGCCACAGGATTCCACAATCTAACATCAGTCATGTTCCCAGGCCAATGGTTTCCAGAATCAAACCTCAGTCATATTCCCAGGACACATGGTTCCAGAATCAAACCTCAGTCATGTTCCCAGGGAACAGGCTTCCAGAAACAAACCTCAGTCATGTTCCCAGGCCACAGGGTTCCAGAATCCAGCCGATGTCATGTTCCCAGCCCACAGGCGTCCAGAAGCAAACCTCAGTCTTGTTCCCAGGACACAGGGTTCCAGAATCAAACCGATATCATGTTCCTTGGCCACAGTCTTCCAGAATCAAACCTCAGTCATGTTACCAGGCCACAGGTTTCCACCATCAAACCGCAGACATGTTCCAAAGGCCACAGGTTTCCAGAATCAAACCGTTCTCATGTTCCCAGGACACAGGGTTCCACCATCAAGCCTCAGTCATGTTCCCAGGCCTGAGTGTTCCACAATCAAACCTAAGTCATCTTGCCAGGCCATAGGGTACCACCATCAAACCTCAGTCATATTTCCAGGCCACAGGTTTCCAGAATCAAACCGATTTCATATTCCCAGGCAACAGGGTACCAGAATCCAAACCGATGTCATGTTCCCAGGCCACAGTATTCCACAATCTAACATCACTCATGTTCACAGGTCAATGGTTTCCATAATCAAACCTCAGTCATATTCCCAGGACACAGGGTTCCAGAATAAAACCTCAGTCATGTTCCCTAGACACAGGTTTCAAAAATATATCCCAGTCATGTTCACAGCCCACAGGTTCCACAATTAAAGCTCAGTCATATTCCCAGGCCAGAGGGATCCACAATCAAACCTCAGTCCTATTGCCATGCCACGGTTTCACCATAAAGCCTCAGTCATGTTCCCAGGCCAGAGTGTTCCACAGTCAAACCTAAGTCATCTTGCCAGGCAACAGGGTTCCACCATCAAACCTCAGTCCTGTTGCCAGGCCACAGGGTTCCACCATCAAGCCTCAGTCATGTTCCCTGCACACAGGGTTCCTCCATCAAACCTCAATCATGTTCCTAGGACACAGGGTTCCAGAATCAAACCAATGTCAAGTTCCCAGGCCATGGTTTTCAAGTACCAGACCACAGTCATGTTTCCAGGACACAGGGTTCCACAGTCAATCCTCAGTCATGTTGCCAGTCCACAGGTTTCTGCCATCAAACCTCAGTCAAGTTCCCAGGCCATAGGGTTCCAGAATCAAGCCTCAGTCATTTTGCCAGGCCAGAGTTTTCCACCATCAAACCTCAGTCATGATCCCAGGCCAAATGTTTCGACAATGAATCCTAAGTGATTTTCCCAGGCCACAGGTTTCCAGAATCAAACCTCAGTCATATTCCCAGGACACATGGATCCAGAATCAAACCTCAGTCATGTTCGCAGGCCACAGGTTTCAACAATCAAACCTCAGACATATTCCCAGGCCACAGGTGTCCAGAATCAAACCTCAGTCATGTTCTCAGGGAACAGGCTTCCAGAAACAAATCTCTGTCATGTTCCCAGGCAACAGGGTTCCACAATCAAACTTCAGTCATGTTCCCAGGCTACAGGGTTCCAAAATCCAACCGATGTCATGTTCCGAGGCCACAGGGTTCCACCAGCAAACCTCAGTCTTGTTCCCAGGATACAGGTTTCCAGAATCAACCCAATATCATGTTCCCTGGCCACAGTCTTCCAGACTCAAACCTCAGTCATGTTGCCAGCCCACAGGTTTCCACCAACAAACCTCAGACATGTTCCCAGGCCACAGGGTTCCAGAGTCAAACCGTTCTCATGTTCCCAGGCCACAGGATTCCAGAATCCACCGAGGTCATGTTCCCAGGCCATAGCGTTCCAGAATCAATCCTCAGTTATGTTCCCAGGCTACAGGGTTCCAAAATAAAACCTCAGTCATGTTCCCAGTCCACAGGGTTCCAGAACCAAGGCTCAGTCAGGATCCCAGGGCACAGTATTCCACTATCTAAACAGATGTCATGTTTCCAGGCCACAGTTTTCCAGAATCACGCCTCAGTCATGTTCCCAGGCCACAGGGATCCAGAATCAAAACTCACTCTTGTTGCCAGGCCATAGGGTACCACCATCAAACCTCAGTCATATACCCAGGCCACAGGTTTCCAGAATCAAACCGATTTCATGTTCCCAGGCAACAGGGTACCAGGATCCAAACCGATGTCATGTTCCAAGGCCACAGGATTCCACAATCTAACATCAGTCATGTTCCCAGGCCAATGGTTTCCAGAATCAAACCTCAGTCATATTCCCAAGACACATGGTTCCAGAATCAAACCTCAGTCATATTCGCAGGCCACAGGTTTCAACAATCAAACCTCAGTCTTGTTCCTAGGACACAGGTGTCCAGAATCAAATCTCTGTCATGTTCCCAGGCCACAGGGTTCCACAATCAAACCTCATTCATGTTCCCAGGCGACAGGGTTCCAGAATCAAGCCTCAGTCATGTTGCCAGTCCACAGGTTTCTGCAATCAAACCTCAGTCAAGTTCTCAGGCCACAGGGTTCCAGAATCAAGCCTCAGTCATTTTGCCAGGCCAGAGTGTTCCGCCATCACACCACACACATGATTCCAGGACACATGTTTCCACAATGAAACCTCAGTCATTTTCCCAGGCCACAGGTTTCCAGAATCAAACCTCAGTCATATTCCCAGGACACATGGTTCCAGAATCAAACCTCAGTCATGTTCGCAGGCCACAGGTTTCAACAATCAAACCTCAGTCATGGTCCCAGGACACAGGTGTGCAGAATCAAAACTCAGTCATGTTCCCAGGGAACAGGGTTCCAGAAGCAAACCTCAGTCTTGTTCCCCGGACACAGGGTTCCAGAATCAACCCGATATCATATTCCCTGGCCACAGTCTTCCAGAATCAAACCTCAGTCTTGTTGCCAGGACATAGGGTACCACGGTCAAACCTCAGTCATATTCCCAGGCCACGGGTTTCCAGAATCAAAACGATTTCATGTTCCCAGGCAACAGGGTACCAAAATCCAAACCGATGTCATGTTCCCAGGCCACAGGATTCCACAATCTAACATCAGTCATGTTCCCAGGCCAATGGTTTCCATAATCAAATTTCAGTCATATTCCCAGGGCACATGGTTCCAGAATCAAACCTCAGTCATGTTCCCAGGCCATAGGTTTCAAAAATCAGACCTCAGTCATGCTCCCAAGAGACAGGTGTCCAGAATCAAACCTCAGTCATGTTCCCAGGGAACAGGCATCCAGAAAGAAACCTCAGTCATGTTCCCAGGCCACAGGGTTCCAGAAGCAAACCTCAGTCTTGTTCCCAGGACACAGGTTTCCACAATCAACCCGATATCATGTTCCGTGGCAAGAGTCTTCCAGGATCAAACGTCAGTCATGTTGCCAGGCCACAAGTTTCCACCATCAAACCTCAGACATGTTCCCAGGCCACAGGGTTAAAGAATCAAACCGTTCTCATGTTTCCAGGCCACAGGGTTCCAGAATCCACCGATGTCATGTTCCCAGGCCACAGGATTCCACAATCTAACATCAGTCATGTTCCCAGGCCAATGGTTTCCAGAATCAAACCTCAGTCATATTCCCAGGACACATGGTTCCAGAATCAAACCTCAGTCATGTTCCCAGGGAACAGGCTTCCAGAAACAAACCTCAGTCATGTTCCCAGGCCACAGGGTTCCAGAATCCAGCCGATGTCATGTTCCCAGCCCACAGGCGTCCAGAAGCAAACCTCAGTCTTGTTCCCAGGACACAGGGTTCCAGAATCAAACCGATATCATGTTCCTTGGCCACAGTCTTCCAGAATCAAACCTCAGTCATGTTACCAGGCCACAGGTTTCCACCATCAAACCGCAGACATGTTCCAAAGGCCACAGGTTTCCAGAATCAAACCGTTCTCATGTTCCCAGGACACAGGGTTCCACCATCAAGCCTCAGTCATGTTCCCAGGCCTGAGTGTTCCACAATCAAACCTAAGTCATCTTGCCAGGCCATAGGGTACCACCATCAAACCTCAGTCATATTTCCAGGCCACAGGTTTCCAGAATCAAACCGATTTCATATTCCCAGGCAACAGGGTACCAGAATCCAAACCGATGTCATGTTCCCAGGCCACAGTATTCCACAATCTAACATCACTCATGTTCACAGGTCAATGGTTTCCATAGTCAAACCTCAGTCATATTCCCAGGACACAGGGTTCCAGAATAAAACCTCAGTCATGTTCCCTAGACACAGGTTTCAAAAATATATCCCAGTCATGTTCACAGCCCACAGGTTCCACAATTAAAGCTCAGTCATATTCCCAGGCCAGAGGGATCCACAATCAAACCTCAGTCCTATTGCCATGCCACGGTTTCACCATAAAGCCTCAGTCATGTTCCCAGGCCAGAGTGTTCCACAGTCAAACCTAAGTCATCTTGCCAGGCAACAGGGTTCCACCATCAAACCTCAGTCCTGTTGCCAGGCCACAGGGTTCCACCATCAAGCCTCAGTCATGTTCCCTGCACACAGGGTTCCTCCATCAAACCTCAATCATGTTCCTAGGACACAGGGTTCCAGAATCAAACCAATGTCAAGTTCCCAGGCCATGGTTTTCAAGTACCAGACCACAGTCATGTTTCCAGGACACAGGGTTCCACAGTCAATCCTCAGTCATGTTGCCAGTCCACAGGTTTCTGCCATCAAACCTCAGTCAAGTTCCCAGGCCATAGGGTTCCAGAATCAAGCCTCAGTCATTTTGCCAGGCCAGAGTTTTCCACCATCAAACCTCAGTCATGATCCCAGGCCAAATGTTTCGACAATGAATCCTAAGTGATTTTCCCAGGCCACAGGTTTCCAGAATCAAACCTCAGTCATATTCCCAGGACACATGGATCCAGAATCAAACCTCAGTCATGTTCGCAGGCCACAGGTTTCAACAATCAAACCTCAGACATATTCCCAGGCCACAGGTGTCCAGAATCAAACCTCAGTCATGTTCTCAGGGAACAGGCTTCCAGAAACAAATCTCTGTCATGTTCCCAGGCAACAGGGTTCCACAATCAAACTTCAGTCATGTTCCCAGGCTACAGGGTTCCAAAATCCAACCGATGTCATGTTCCGAGGCCACAGGGTTCCACCAGCAAACCTCAGTCTTGTTCCCAGGATACAGGTTTCCAGAATCAACCCAATATCATGTTCCCTGGCCACAGTCTTCCAGACTCAAACCTCAGTCATGTTGCCAGCCCACAGGTTTCCACCAACAAACCTCAGACATGTTCCCAGGCCACAGGGTTCCAGAGTCAAACCGTTCTCATGTTCCCAGGCCACAGGATTCCAGAATCCACCGAGGTCATGTTCCCAGGCCATAGCGTTCCAGAATCAATCCTCAGTTATGTTCCCAGGCTACAGGGTTCCAAAATAAAACCTCAGTCATGTTCCCAGTCCACAGGGTTCCAGAACCAAGGCTCAGTCAGGATCCCAGGGCACAGTATTCCACTATCTAAACAGATGTCATGTTTCCAGGCCACAGTTTTCCAGAATCACGCCTCAGTCATGTTCCCAGGCCACAGGGATCCAGAATCAAAACTCACTCTTGTTGCCAGGCCATAGGGTACCACCATCAAACCTCAGTCATATACCCAGGCCACAGGTTTCCAGAATCAAACCGATTTCATGTTCCCAGGCAACAGGGTACCAGGATCCAAACCGATGTCATGTTCCAAGGCCACAGGATTCCACAATCTAACATCAGTCATGTTCCCAGGCCAATGGTTTCCAGAATCAAACCTCAGTCATATTCCCAAGACACATGGTTCCAGAATCAAACCTCAGTCATATTCGCAGGCCACAGGTTTCAACAATCAAACCTCAGTCTTGTTCCTAGGACACAGGTGTCCAGAATCAAATCTCTGTCATGTTCCCAGGCCACAGGGTTCCACAATCAAACCTCATTCATGTTCCCAGGCGACAGGGTTCCAGAATCAAGCCTCAGTCATGTTGCCAGTCCACAGGTTTCTGCAATCAAACCTCAGTCAAGTTCTCAGGCCACAGGGTTCCAGAATCAAGCCTCAGTCATTTTGCCAGGCCAGAGTGTTCCGCCATCACACCACACACATGATTCCAGGACACATGTTTCCACAATGAAACCTCAGTCATTTTCCCAGGCCACAGGTTTCCAGAATCAAACCTCAGTCATATTCCCAGGACACATGGTTCCAGAATCAAACCTCAGTCATGTTCGCAGGCCACAGGTTTCAACAATCAAACCTCAGTCATGGTCCCAGGACACAGGTGTGCAGAATCAAAACTCAGTCATGTTCCCAGGGAACAGGGTTCCAGAAGCAAACCTCAGTCTTGTTCCCCGGACACAGGGTTCCAGAATCAACCCGATATCATATTCCCTGGCCACAGTCTTCCAGAATCAAACCTCAGTCTTGTTGCCAGGACATAGGGTACCACGGTCAAACCTCAGTCATATTCCCAGGCCACGGGTTTCCAGAATCAAAACGATTTCATGTTCCCAGGCAACAGGGTACCAAAATCCAAACCGATGTCATGTTCCCAGGCCACAGGATTCCACAATCTAACATCAGTCATGTTCCCAGGCCAATGGTTTCCATAATCAAATTTCAGTCATATTCCCAGGGCACATGGTTCCAGAATCAAACCTCAGTCATGTTCCCAGGCCATAGGTTTCAAAAATCAGACCTCAGTCATGCTCCCAAGAGACAGGTGTCCAGAATCAAACCTCAGTCATGTTCCCAGGGAACAGGCATCCAGAAAGAAACCTCAGTCATGTTCCCAGGCCACAGGGTTCCAGAAGCAAACCTCAGTCTTGTTCCCAGGACACAGGTTTCCACAATCAACCCGATATCATGTTCCGTGGCAAGAGTCTTCCAGGATCAAACGTCAGTCATGTTGCCAGGCCACAAGTTTCCACCATCAAACCTCAGACATGTTCCCAGGCCACAGGGTTAAAGAATCAAACCGTTCTCATGTTTCCAGGCCACAGGGTTCCAGAATCCACCGATGTCATGTTCCCAGGCCACAGGATTCCACAATCTAACATCAGTCATGTTCCCAGGCCAATGGTTTCCAGAATCAAACCTCAGTCATATTCCCAGGACACATGGTTCCAGAATCAAACCTCAGTCATGTTCCCAGGGAACAGGCTTCCAGAAACAAACCTCAGTCATGTTCCCAGGCCACAGGGTTCCAGAATCCAGCCGATGTCATGTTCCCAGCCCACAGGCGTCCAGAAGCAAACCTCAGTCTTGTTCCCAGGACACAGGGTTCCAGAATCAAACCGATATCATGTTCCTTGGCCACAGTCTTCCAGAATCAAACCTCAGTCATGTTACCAGGCCACAGGTTTCCACCATCAAACCGCAGACATGTTCCAAAGGCCACAGGTTTCCAGAATCAAACCGTTCTCATGTTCCCAGGACACAGGGTTCCACCATCAAGCCTCAGTCATGTTCCCAGGCCTGAGTGTTCCACAATCAAACCTAAGTCATCTTGCCAGGCCATAGAGTACCACCATCAAACCTCAGTCATATTTCCAGGCCACAGGTTTCCAGAATCAAACCGATTTCATATTCCCAGGCAACAGGGTACCAGAATCCAAACCGATGTCATGTTCCCAGGCCACAGTATTCCACAATCTAACATCACTCATGTTCACAGGTCAATGGTTTCCATAATCAAACCTCAGTCATATTCCCAGGACACAGGGTTCCAGAATAAAACCTCAGTCATGTTCCCTAGACACAGGTTTCAAAAATATATCCCAGTCATGTTCACAGCCCACAGGTTCCACAATTAAAGCTCAGTCATATTCCCAGGCCAGAGGGATCCACAATCAAACCTCAGTCCTATTGCCATGCCACGGTTTCACCATAAAGCCTCAGTCATGTTCCCAGGCCAGAGTGTTCCACAGTCAAACCTAAGTCATCTTGCCAGGCAACAGGGTTCCACCATCAAACCTCAGTCCTGTTGCCAGGCCACAGGGTTCCACCATCAAGCCTCAGTCATGTTCCCTGCACACAGGGTTCCTCCATCAAACCTCAATCATGTTCCTAGGACACAGGGTTCCAGAATCAAACCAATGTCAAGTTCCCAGGCCATGGTTTTCAAGTACCAGACCACAGTCATGTTTCCAGGACACAGGGTTCCACAGTCAATCCTCAGTCATGTTGCCAGTCCACAGGTTTCTGCCATCAAACCTCAGTCAAGTTCCCAGGCCATAGGGTTCCAGAATCAAGCCTCAGTCATTTTGCCAGGCCAGAGTTTTCCACCATCAAACCTCAGTCATGATCCCAGGCCAAATGTTTCGACAATGAATCCTAAGTGATTTTCCCAGGCCACAGGTTTCCAGAATCAAACCTCAGTCATATTCCCAGGACACATGGATCCAGAATCAAACCTCAGTCATGTTCGCAGGCCACAGGTTTCAACAATCAAACCTCAGACATATTCCCAGGCCACAGGTGTCCAGAATCAAACCTCAGTCATGTTCTCAGGGAACAGGCTTCCAGAAACAAATCTCTGTCATGTTCCCAGGCAACAGGGTTCCACAATCAAACTTCAGTCATGTTCCCAGGCTACAGGGTTCCAAAATCCAACCGATGTCATGTTCCGAGGCCACAGGGTTCCACCAGCAAACCTCAGTCTTGTTCCCAGGATACAGGTTTCCAGAATCAACCCAATATCATGTTCCCTGGCCACAGTCTTCCAGACTCAAACCTCAGTCATGTTGCCAGCCCACAGGTTTCCACCAACAAACCTCAGACATGTTCCCAGGCCACAGGGTTCCAGAGTCAAACCGTTCTCATGTTCCCAGGCCACAGGATTCCAGAATCCACCGAGGTCATGTTCCCAGGCCATAGCGTTCCAGAATCAATCCTCAGTTATGTTCCCAGGCTACAGGGTTCCAAAATAAAACCTCAGTCATGTTCCCAGTCCACAGGGTTCCAGAACCAAGGCTCAGTCAGGATCCCAGGGCACAGTATTCCACTATCTAAACAGATGTCATGTTTCCAGGCCACGGTTTTCCAGAATCACGCCTCAGTCATGTTCCCAGGCCACAGGGATCCAGAATCAAAACTCACTCTTGTTGCCAGGCCATAGGGTACCACCATCAAACCTCAGTCATATACCCAGGCCACAGGTTTCCAGAATCAAACCGATTTCATGTTCCCAGGCAACAGGGTACCAGGATCCAAACCGATGTCATGTTCCAAGGCCACAGGATTCCACAATCTAACATCAGTCATGTTCCCAGGCCAATGGTTTCCAGAATCAAACCTCAGTCATATTCCCAAGACACATGGTTCCAGAATCAAACCTCAGTCATATTCGCAGGCCACAGGTTTCAACAATCAAACCTCAGTCTTGTTCCTAGGACACAGGTGTCCAGAATCAAATCTCTGTCATGTTCCCAGGCCACAGGGTTCCACAATCAAACCTCATTCATGTTCCCAGGCGACAGGGTTCCAGAATCAAGCCTCAGTCATGTTGCCAGTCCACAGGTTTCTGCAATCAAACCTCAGTCAAGTTCTCAGGCCACAGGGTTCCAGAATCAAGCCTCAGTCATTTTGCCAGGCCAGAGTGTTCCGCCATCAAACCACACACATGATTCCAGGACACATGTTTCCACAATGAAACCTCAGTCATTTTCCCAGGCCACAGGTTTCCAGAATCAAACCTCAGTCATATTCCCAGGACACATGGTTCCAGAATCAAACCTCAGTCATGTTCGCAGGCCACAGGTTTCAACAATCAAACCTCAGTCATGGTCCCAGGACACAGGTGTGCAGAATCAAAACTCAGTCATGTTCCCAGGGAACAGGGTTCCAGAAGCAAACCTCAGTCTTGTTCCCCGGACACAGGGTTCCAGAATCAACCCGATATCATATTCCCTGGCCACAGTCTTCCAGAATCAAACCTCAGTCTTGTTGCCAGGACATAGGGTACCACGGTCAAACCTCAGTCATATTCCCAGGCCACGGGTTTCCAGAATCAAAACGATTTCATGTTCCCAGGCAACAGGGTACCAAAATCCAAACCGATGTCATGTTCCCAGGCCACAGGATTCCACAATCTAACATCAGTCATGTTCCCAGGCCAATGGTTTCCATAATCAAATTTCAGTCATATTCCCAGGGTACATGGTTCCAGAATCAAACCTCAGTCATGTTCCCAGGCCATAGGTTTCAAAAATCAGACCTCAGTCATGCTCCCAAGAGACAGGTGTCCAGAATCAAACCTCAGTCATGTTCCCAGGGAACAGGCATCCAGAAAGAAACCTCAGTCATGTTCCCAGGCCACAGGGTTCCAGAAGCAAACCTCAGTCTTGTTCCCAGGACACAGGTTTCCACAATCAACCCGATATCATGTTCCGTGGCAAGAGTCTTCCAGGATCAAACGTCAGTCATGTTGCCAGGCCACAAGTTTCCACCATCTAACCTCAGACATGTTCCCAGGCCACAGGGTTAAAGAATCAAACCGTTCTCATGTTTCCAGGCCACAGGGTTCCAGAATCCACCGATGTCATGTTCCCAGGCCACAGGATTCCACAATCTAACATCAGTCATGTTCCCAGGCCAATGGTTTCCAGAATCAAACCTCAGTCATATTCCCAGGACACATGGTTCCAGAATCAAACCTCAGTCATGTTCCCAGGGAACAGGCTTCCAGAAACAAACCTCAGTCATGTTCCCAGGCCACAGGGTTCCAGAATCCAACCGATGTCATGTTCCCAGCCCACAGGCGTCCAGAAGCAAACCTCAGTCTTGTTCCCAGGACACAGGGTTCCAGAATCAAACCGATATCATGTTCCTTGGCCACAGTCTTCCAGAATCAAACCTCAGTCATGTTACCAGGCCACAGGTTTCCACCATCAAACCGCAGACATGTTCCAAAGGCCACAGGTTTCCAGAATCAAACCGTTCTCATGTTCCCAGGACACAGGGTTCCACCATCAAGCCTCAGTCATGTTCCCAGGCCTGAGTGTTCCACAATCAAACCTAAGTCATCTTGCCAGGCCATAGGGTACCACCATCAAACCTCAGTCATATTTCCAGGCCACAGGTTTCCAGAATCAAACCGATTTCATATTCCCAGGCAACAGGGTACCAGAATCCAAACCGATGTCATGTTCCCAGGCCACAGTATTCCACAATCTAACATCACTCATGTTCACAGGTCAATGGTTTCCATAGTCAAACCTCAGTCATATTCCCAGGACACAGGGTTCCAGAATAAAACCTCAGTCATGTTCCCTAGACACAGGTTTCAAAAATATATCCCAGTCATGTTCACAGCCCACAGGTTCCACAATTAAAGCTCAGTCATATTCCCAGGCCAGAGGGATCCACAATCAAACCTCAGTCCTATTGCCATGCCACGGTTTCACCATAAAGCCTCAGTCATGTTCCCAGGCCAGAGTGTTCCACAGTCAAACCTAAGTCATCTTGCCAGGCAACAGGGTTCCACCATCAAACCTCAGTCCTGTTGCCAGGCCACAGGGTTCCACCATCAAGCCTCAGTCATGTTCCCTGCACACAGGGTTCCTCCATCAAACCTCAATCATGTTCCTAGGACACAGGGTTCCAGAATCAAACCAATGTCAAGTTCCCAGGCCATGGTTTTCAAGTACCAGACCACAGTCATGTTTCCAGGACACAGGGTTCCACAGTCAATCCTCAGTCATGTTGCCAGTCCACAGGTTTCTGCCATCAAACCTCAGTCAAGTTCCCAGGCCATAGGGTTCCAGAATCAAGCCTCAGTCATTTTGCCAGGCCAGAGTTTTCCACCATCAAACCTCAGTCATGATCCCAGGCCAAATGTTTCGACAATGAATCCTAAGTGATTTTCCCAGGCCACAGGTTTCCAGAATCAAACCTCAGTCATATTCCCAGGACACATGGATCCAGAATCAAACCTCAGTCATGTTCGCAGGCCACAGGTTTCAACAATCAAACCTCAGACATATTCCCAGGCCACAGGTGTCCAGAATCAAACCTCAGTCATGTTCTCAGGGAACAGGCTTCCAGAAACAAATCTCTGTCATGTTCCCAGGCAACAGGGTTCCACAATCAAACTTCAGTCATGTTCCCAGGCTACAGGGTTCCAAAATCCAACCGATGTCATGTTCCGAGGCCACAGGGTTCCACCAGCAAACCTCAGTCTTGTTCCCAGGATACAGGTTTCCAGAATCAACCCAATATCATGTTCCCTGGCCACAGTCTTCCAGACTCAAACCTCAGTCATGTTGCCAGCCCACAGGTTTCCACCAACAAACCTCAGACATGTTCCCAGGCCACAGGGTTCCAGAGTCAAACCGTTCTCATGTTCCCAGGCCACAGGATTCCAGAATCCACCGAGGTCATGTTCCCAGGCCATAGCGTTCCAGAATCAATCCTCAGTTATGTTCCCAGGCTACAGGGTTCCAAAATAAAACCTCAGTCATGTTCCCAGTCCACAGGGTTCCAGAACCAAGGCTCAGTCAGGATCCCAGGGCACAGTATTCCACTATCTAAACAGATGTCATGTTTCCAGGCCACAGTTTTCCAGAATCACGCCTCAGTCATGTTCCCAGGCCACAGGGATCCAGAATCAAAACTCACTCTTGTTGCCAGGCCATAGGGTACCACCATCAAACCTCAGTCATATACCCAGGCCACAGGTTTCCAGAATCAAACCGATTTCATGTTCCCAGGCAACAGGGTACCAGGATCCAAACCGATGTCATGTTCCAAGGCCACAGGATTCCACAATCTAACATCAGTCATGTTCCCAGGCCAATGGTTTCCAGAATCAAACCTCAGTCATATTCCCAAGACACATGGTTCCAGAATCAAACCTCAGTCATATTCGCAGGCCACAGGTTTCAACAATCAAACCTCAGTCTTGTTCCTAGGACACAGGTGTCCAGAATCAAATCTCTGTCATGTTCCCAGGCCACAGGGTTCCACAATCAAACCTCATTCATGTTCCCAGGCGACAGGGTTCCAGAATCAAGCCTCAGTCATGTTGCCAGTCCACAGGTTTCTGCAATCAAACCTCAGTCAAGTTCTCAGGCCACAGGGTTCCAGAATCAAGCCTCAGTCATTTTGCCAGGCCAGAGTGTTCCGCCATCAAACCACACACATGATTCCAGGACACATGTTTCCACAATGAAACCTCAGTCATTTTCCCAGGCCACAGGTTTCCAGAATCAAACCTCAGTCATATTCCCAGGACACATGGTTCCAGAATCAAACCTCAGTCATGTTCGCAGGCCACAGGTTTCAACAATCAAACCTCAGTCATGGTCCCAGGACACAGGTGTGCAGAATCAAAACTCAGTCATGTTCCCAGGGAACAGGGTTCCAGAAGCAAACCTCAGTCTTGTTCCCCGGACACAGGGTTCCAGAATCAACCCGATATCATATTCCCTGGCCACAGTCTTCCAGAATCAAACCTCAGTCTTGTTGCCAGGACATAGGGTACCACGGTCAAACCTCAGTCATATTCCCAGGCCACGGGTTTCCAGAATCAAAACGATTTCATGTTCCCAGGCAACAGGGTACCAAAATCCAAACCGATGTCATGTTCCCAGGCCACAGGATTCCACAATCTAACATCAGTCATGTTCCCAGGCCAATGGTTTCCATAATCAAATTTCAGTCATATTCCCAGGGCACATGGTTCCAGAATCAAACCTCAGTCATGTTCCCAGGCCATAGGTTTCAAAAATCAGACCTCAGTCATGCTCCCAAGAGACAGGTGTCCAGAATCAAACCTCAGTCATGTTCCCAGGGAACAGGCATCCAGAAAGAAACCTCAGTCATGTTCCCAGGCCACAGGGTTCCAGAAGCAAACCTCAGTCTTGTTCCCAGGACACAGGTTTCCACAATCAACCCGATATCATGTTCCGTGGCAAGAGTCTTCCAGGATCAAACGTCAGTCATGTTGCCAGGCCACAAGTTTCCACCATCAAACCTCAGACATGTTCCCAGGCCACAGGGTTAAAGAATCAAACCGTTCTCATGTTTCCAGGCCACAGGGTTCCAGAATCCACCGATGTCATGTTCCCAGGCCACAGGATTCCACAATCTAACATCAGTCATGTTCCCAGGCCAATGGTTTCCAGAATCAAACCTCAGTCATATTCCCAGGACACATGGTTCCAGAATCAAACCTCAGTCATGTTCCCAGGGAACAGGCTTCCAGAAACAAACCTCAGTCATGTTCCCAGGCCACAGGGTTCCAGAATCCAGCCGATGTCATGTTCCCAGCCCACAGGCGTCCAGAAGCAAACCTCAGTCTTGTTCCCAGGACACAGGGTTCCAGAATCAAACCGATATCATGTTCCTTGGCCACAGTCTTCCAGAATCAAACCTCAGTCATGTTACCAGGCCACAGGTTTCCACCATCAAACCGCAGACATGTTCCAAAGGCCACAGGTTTCCAGAATCAAACCGTTCTCATGTTCCCAGGACACAGGGTTCCACCATCAAGCCTCAGGCATGTTCCCAGGCCTGAGTGTTCCACAATCAAACCTAAGTCATCTTGCCAGGCCATAGGGTACCACCATCAAACCTCAGTCATATTTCCAGGCCACAGGTTTCCAGAATCAAACCGATTTCATATTCCCAGGCAACAGGGTACCAGAATCCAAACCGATGTCATGTTCCCAGGCCACAGTATTCCACAATCTAACATCACTCATGTTCACAGGTCAATGTTTTCCATAATCAAACCTCAGTCATATTCCCAGGACACAGGGTTCCAGAATAAAACCTCAGTCATGTTCCCTAGACACAGGTTTCAAAAATATATCCCAGTCATGTTCACAGCCCACAGGTTCCACAATTAAAGCTCAGTCATATTCCCAGGCCAGAGGGATCCACAATCAAACCTCAGTCCTATTGCCATGCCACGGTTTCACCATAAAGCCTCAGTCATGTTCCCAGGCCAGAGTGTTCCACAGTCAAACCTAAGTCATCTTGCCAGGCAACAGGGTTCCACCATCAAACCTCAGTCCTGTTGCCAGGCCACAGGGTTCCACCATCAAGCCTCAGTCATGTTCCCTGCACACAGGGTTCCTCCATCAAACCTCAATCATGTTCCTAGGACACAGGGTTCCAGAATCAAACCAATGTCAAGTTCCCAGGCCATGGTTTTCAAGTACCAGACCACAGTCATGTTTCCAGGACACAGGGTTCCACAGTCAATCCTCAGTCATGTTGCCAGTCCACAGGTTTCTGCCATCAAACCTCAGTCAAGTTCCCAGGCCATAGGGTTCCAGAATCAAGCCTCAGTCATTTTGCCAGGCCAGAGTTTTCCACCATCAAACCTCAGTCATGATCCCAGGCCAAATGTTTCGACAATGAATCCTAAGTGATTTTCCCAGGCCACAGGTTTCCAGAATCAAACCTCAGTCATATTCGCAGGACACATGGATCCAGAATCAAACCTCAGTCATGTTCGCAGGCCACAGGTTTCAACAATCAAACCTCAGACATATTCCCAGGCCACAGGTGTCCAGAATCAAACCTCAGTCATGTTCTCAGGGAACAGGCTTCCAGAAACAAATCTCTGTCATGTTCCCAGGCAACAGGGTTCCACAATCAAACTTCAGTCATGTTCCCAGGCTACAGGGTTCCAAAATCCAACCGATGTCATGTTCCGAGGCCACAGGGTTCCACCAGCAAACCTCAGTCTTGTTCCCAGGATACAGGTTTCCAGAATCAACCCAATATCATGTTCCCTGGCCACAGTCTTCCAGACTCAAACCTCAGTCATGTTGCCAGCCCACAGGTTTCCACCAACAAACCTCAGACATGTTCCCAGGCCACAGGGTTCCAGAGTCAAACCGTTCTCATGTTCCCAGGCCACAGGATTCCAGAATCCACCGAGGTCATGTTCCCAGGCCATAGCGTTCCAGAATCAATCCTCAGTTATGTTCCCAGGCTACAGGGTTCCAAAATAAAACCTCAGTCATGTTCCCAGTCCACAGGGTTCCAGAACCAAGGCTCAGTCAGGATCCCAGGGCACAGTATTCCACTATCTAAACAGATGTCATGTTTCCAGGCCACAGTTTTCCAGAATCACGCCTCAGTCATGTTCCCAGGCCACAGGGATCCAGAATCAAAACTCACTCTTGTTGCCAGGCCATAGGGTACCACCATCAAACCTCAGTCATATACCCAGGCCACAGGTTTCCAGAATCAAACCGATTTCATGTTCCCAGGCAACAGGGTACCAGGATCCAAACCGATGTCATGTTCCAAGGCCACAGGATTCCACAATCTAACATCAGTCATGTTCCCAGGCCAATGGTTTCCAGAATCAAACCTCAGTCATATTCCCAAGACACATGGTTCCAGAATCAAACCTCAGTCATATTCGCAGGCCACAGGTTTCAACAATCAAACCTCAGTCTTGTTCCTAGGACACAGGTGTCCAGAATCAAATCTCTGTCATGTTCCCAGGCCACAGGGTTCCACAATCAAACCTCATTCATGTTCCCAGGCGACAGGGTTCCAGAATCAAGCCTCAGTCATGTTGCCAGTCCACAGGTTTCTGCAATCAAACCTCAGTCAAGTTCTCAGGCCACAGGGTTCCAGAATCAAGCCTCAGTCATTTTGCCAGGCCAGAGTGTTCCGCCATCACACCACACACATGATTCCAGGACACATGTTTCCACAATGAAACCTCAGTCATTTTCCCAGGCCACAGGTTTCCAGAATCAAACCTCAGTCATATTCCCAGGACACATGGTTCCAGAATCAAACCTCAGTCATGTTCGCAGGCCACAGGTTTCAACAATCAAACCTCAGTCATGGTCCCAGGACACAGGTGTGCAGAATCAAAACTCAGTCATGTTCCCAGGGAACAGGGTTCCAGAAGCAAACCTCAGTCTTGTTCCCCGGACACAGGGTTCCAGAATCAACCCGATATCATATTCCCTGGCCACAGTCTTCCAGAATCAAACCTCAGTCTTGTTGCCAGGACATAGGGTACCACGGTCAAACCTCAGTCATATTCCCAGGCCACGGGTTTCCAGAATCAAAACGATTTCATGTTCCCAGGCAACAGGGTACCAAAATCCAAACCGATGTCATGTTCCCAGGCCACAGGATTCCACAATCTAACATCAGTCATGTTCCCAGGCCAATGGTTTCCATAATCAAATTTCAGTCATATTCCCAGGGCACATGGTTCCAGAATCAAACCTCAGTCATGTTCCCAGGCCATAGGTTTCAAAAATCAGACCTCAGTCATGCTCCCAAGAGACAGGTGTCCAGAATCAAACCTCAGTCATGTTCCCAGGGAACAGGCATCCAGAAAGAAACCTCAGTCATGTTCCCAGGCCACAGGGTTCCAGAAGCAAACCTCAGTCTTGTTCCCAGGACACAGGTTTCCACAATCAACCTGATATCATGTTCCGTGGCAAGAGTCTTCCAGGATCAAACGTCAGTCATGTTGCCAGGCCACAAGTTTCCACCATCAAACCTCAGACATGTTCCCAGGCCACAGGGTTAAAGAATCAAACCGTTCTCATGTTTCCAGGCCACAGGGTTCCAGAATCCACCGATGTCATGTTCCCAGGCCACAGGATTCCACAATCTAACATCAGTCATGTTCCCAGGCCAATGGTTTCCAGAATCAAACCTCAGTCATATTCCCAGGACACATGGTTCCAGAATCAAACCTCAGTCATGTTCCCAGGGAACAGGCTTCCAGAAACAAACCTCAGTCATGTTCCCAGGCCACAGGGTTCCAGAATCCAGCCGATGTCATGTTCCCAGCCCACAGGCGTCCAGAAGCAAACCTCAGTCTTGTTCCCAGGACACAGGGTTCCAGAATCAAACCGATATCATGTTCCTTGGCCACAGTCTTCCAGAATCAAACCTCAGTCATGTTACCAGGCCACAGGTTTCCACCATCAAACCGCAGACATGTTCCAAAGGCCACAGGTTTCCAGAATCAAACCGTTCTCATGTTCCCAGGACACAGGGTTCCACCATCAAGCCTCAGTCATGTTCCCAGGCCTGAGTGTTCCACAATCAAACCTAAGTCATCTTGCCAGGCCATAGGGTACCACCATCAAACCTCAGTCATATTTCCAGGCCACAGGTTTCCAGAATCAAACCGATTTCATATTCCCAGGCAACAGGGTACCAGAATCCAAACCGATGTCATGTTCCCAGGCCACAGTATTCCACAATCTAACATCACTCATGTTCACAGGTCAATGGTTTCCATAATCAAACCTCAGTCATATTCCCAGGACACAGGGTTCCAGAATAAAACCTCAGTCATGTTCCCTAGACACAGGTTTCAAAAATATATCCCAGTCATGTTCACAGCCCACAGGTTCCACAATTAAAGCTCAGTCATATTCCCAGGCCAGAGGGATCCACAATCAAACCTCAGTCCTATTGCCATGCCACGGTTTCACCATAAAGCCTCAGTCATGTTCCCAGGCCAGAGTGTTCCACAGTCAAACCTAAGTCATCTTGCCAGGCAACAGGGTTCCACCATCAAACCTCAGTCCTGTTGCCAGGCCACAGGGTTCCACCATCAAGCCTCAGTCATGTTCCCTGCACACAGGGTTCCTCCATCAAACCTCAATCATGTTCCTAGGACACAGGGTTCCAGAATCAAACCAATGTCAAGTTCCCAGGCCATGGTTTTCAAGTACCAGACCACAGTCATGTTTCCAGGACACAGGGTTCCACAGTCAATCCTCAGTCATGTTGCCAGTCCACAGGTTTCTGCCATCAAACCTCAGTCAAGTTCCCAGGCCATAGGGTTCCAGAATCAAGCCTCAGTCATTTTGCCAGGCCAGAGTTTTCCACCATCAAACCTCAGTCATGATCCCAGGCCAAATGTTTCGACAATGAATCCTAAGTGATTTTCCCAGGCCACAGGTTTCCAGAATCAAACCTCAGTCATATTCCCAGGACACATGGATCCAGAATCAAACCTCAGTCATGTTCGCAGGCCACAGGTTTCAACAATCAAACCTCAGACATATTCCCAGGCCACAGGTGTCCAGAATCAAACCTCAGTCATGTTCTCAGGGAACAGGCTTCCAGAAACAAATCTCTGTCATGTTCCCAGGCAACAGGGTTCCACAATCAAACTTCAGTCATGTTCCCAGGCTACAGGGTTCCAAAATCCAACCGATGTCATGTTCCGAGGCCACAGGGTTCCACCAGCAAACCTCAGTCTTGTTCCCAGGATACAGGTTTCCAGAATCAACCCAATATCATGTTCCCTGGCCACAGTCTTCCAGACTCAAACCTCAGTCATGTTGCCAGCCCACAGGTTTCCACCAACAAACCTCAGACATGTTCCCAGGCCACAGGGTTCCAGAGTCAAACCGTTCTCATGTTCCCAGGCCACAGGATTCCAGAATCCACCGAGGTCATGTTCCCAGGCCATAGCGTTCCAGAATCAATCCTCAGTTATGTTCCCAGGCTACAGGGTTCCAAAATAAAACCTCAGTCATGTTCCCAGTCCACAGGGTTCCAGAACCAAGGCTCAGTCAGGATCCCAGGGCACAGTATTCCACTATCTAAACAGATGTCATGTTTCCAGGCCACAGTTTTCCAGAATCACGCCTCAGTCATGTTCCCAGGCCACAGGGATCCAGAATCAAAACTCACTCTTGTTGCCAGGCCATAGGGTACCACCATCAAACCTCAGTCATATACCCAGGCCACAGGTTTCCAGAATCAAACCGATTTCATGTTCCCAGGCAACAGGGTACCAGGATCCAAACCGATGTCATGTTCCAAGGCCACAGGATTCCACAATCTAACATCAGTCATGTTCCCAGGCCAATGGTTTCCAGAATCAAACCTCAGTCATATTCCCAAGACACATGGTTCCAGAATCAAACCTCAGTCATATTCGCAGGCCACAGGTTTCAACAATCAAACCTCAGTCTTGTTCCTAGGACACAGGTGTCCAGAATCAAATCTCTGTCATGTTCCCAGGCCACAGGGTTCCACAATCAAACCTCATTCATGTTCCCAGGCGACAGGGTTCCAGAATCAAGCCTCAGTCATGTTGCCAGTCCACAGGTTTCTGCAATCAAACCTCAGTCAAGTTCTCAGGCCACAGGGTTCCAGAATCAAGCCTCAGTCATTTTGCCAGGCCAGAGTGTTCCGCCATCACACCACACACATGATTCCAGGACACATGTTTCCACAATGAAACCTCAGTCATTTTCCCAGGCCACAGGTTTCCAGAATCAAACCTCAGTCATATTCCCAGGACACATGGTTCCAGAATCAAACCTCAGTCATGTTCGCAGGCCACAGGTTTCAACAATCAAACCTCAGTCATGGTCCCAGGACACAGGTGTGCAGAATCAAAACTCAGTCATGTTCCCAGGGAACAGGGTTCCAGAAGCAAACCTCAGTCTTGTTCCCCGGACACAGGGTTCCAGAATCAACCCGATATCATATTCCCTGGCCACAGTCTTCCAGAATCAAACCTCAGTCTTGTTGCCAGGACATAGGGTACCACGGTCAAACCTCAGTCATATTCCCAGGCCACGGGTTTCCAGAATCAAAACGATTTCATGTTCCCAGGCAACAGGGTACCAAAATCCAAACCGATGTCATGTTCCCAGGCCACAGGATTCCACAATCTAACATCAGTCATGTTCCCAGGCCAATGGTTTCCATAATCAAATTTCAGTCATATTCCCAGGGCACATGGTTCCAGAATCAAACCTCAGTCATGTTCCCAGGCCATAGGTTTCAAAAATCAGACCTCAGTCATGCTCCCAAGAGACAGGTGTCCAGAATCAAACCTCAGTCATGTTCCCAGGGAACAGGCATCCAGAAAGAAACCTCAGTCATGTTCCCAGGCCACAGGGTTCCAGAAGCAAACCTCAGTCTTGTTCCCAGGACACAGGTTTCCACAATCAACCCGATATCATGTTCCGTGGCAAGAGTCTTCCAGGATCAAACGTCAGTCATGTTGCCAGGCCACAAGTTTCCACCATCAAACCTCAGACATGTTCCCAGGCCACAGGGTTAAAGAATCAAACCGTTCTCATGTTTCCAGGCCACAGGGTTCCAGAATCCACCGATGTCATGTTCCCAGGCCACAGGATTCCACAATCTAACATCAGTCATGTTCCCAGGCCAATGGTTTCCAGAATCAAACCTCAGTCATATTCCCAGGACACATGGTTCCAGAATCAAACCTCAGTCATGTTCCCAGGGAACAGGCTTCCAGAAACAAACCTCAGTCATGTTCCCAGGCCACAGGGTTCCAGAATCCAGCCGATGTCATGTTCCCAGCCCACAGGCGTCCAGAAGCAAACCTCAGTCTTGTTCCCAGGACACAGGGTTCCAGAATCAAACCGATATCATGTTCCTTGGCCACAGTCTTCCAGAATCAAACCTCAGTCATGTTACCAGGCCACAGGTTTCCACCATCAAACCGCAGACATGTTCCAAAGGCCACAGGTTTCCAGAATCAAACCGTTCTCATGTTCCCAGGACACAGGGTTCCACCATCAAGCCTCAGTCATGTTCCCAGGCCTGAGTGTTCCACAATCAAACCTAAGTCATCTTGCCAGGCCATAGGGTACCACCATCAAACCTCAGTCATATTTCCAGGCCACAGGTTTCCAGAATCAAACCGATTTCATATTCCCAGGCAACAGGGTACCAGAATCCAAACCGATGTCATGTTCCCAGGCCACAGTATTCCACAATCTAACATCACTCATGTTCACAGGTCAATGGTTTCCATAGTCAAACCTCAGTCATATTCCCAGGACACAGGGTTCCAGAATAAAACCTCAGTCATGTTCCCTAGACACAGGTTTCAAAAATATATCCCAGTCATGTTCACAGCCCACAGGTTCCACAATTAAAGCTCAGTCATATTCCCAGGCCAGAGGGATCCACAATCAAACCTCAGTCCTATTGCCATGCCACGGTTTCACCATAAAGCCTCAGTCATGTTCCCAGGCCAGAGTGTTCCACAGTCAAACCTAAGTCATCTTGCCAGGCAACAGGGTTCCACCATCAAACCTCAGTCCTGTTGCCAGGCCACAGGGTTCCACCATCAAGCCTCAGTCATGTTCCCTGCACACAGGGTTCCTCCATCAAACCTCAATCATGTTCCTAGGACACAGGGTTCCAGAATCAAACCAATGTCAAGTTCCCAGGCCATGGTTTTCAAGTACCAGACCACAGTCATGTTTCCAGGACACAGGGTTCCACAGTCAATCCTCAGTCATGTTGCCAGTCCACAGGTTTCTGCCATCAAACCTCAGTCAAGTTCCCAGGCCATAGGGTTCCAGAATCAAGCCTCAGTCATTTTGCCAGGCCAGAGTTTTCCACCATCAAACCTCAGTCATGATCCCAGGCCAAATGTTTCGACAATGAATCCTAAGTGATTTTCCCAGGCCACAGGTTTCCAGAATCAAACCTCAGTCATATTCCCAGGACACATGGATCCAGAATCAAACCTCAGTCATGTTCGCAGGCCACAGGTTTCAACAATCAAACCTCAGACATATTCCCAGGCCACAGGTGTCCAGAATCAAACCTCAGTCATGTTCTCAGGGAACAGGCTTCCAGAAACAAATCTCTGTCATGTTCCCAGGCAACAGGGTTCCACAATCAAACTTCAGTCATGTTCCCAGGCTACAGGGTTCCAAAATCCAACCGATGTCATGTTCCGAGGCCACAGGGTTCCACCAGCAAACCTCAGTCTTGTTCCCAGGATACAGGTTTCCAGAATCAACCCAATATCATGTTCCCTGGCCACAGTCTTCCAGACTCAAACCTCAGTCATGTTGCCAGCCCACAGGTTTCCACCAACAAACCTCAGACATGTTCCCAGGCCACAGGGTTCCAGAGTCAAACCGTTCTCATGTTCCCAGGCCACAGGATTCCAGAATCCACCGAGGTCATGTTCCCAGGCCATAGCGTTCCAGAATCAATCCTCAGTTATGTTCCCAGGCTACAGGGTTCCAAAATAAAACCTCAGTCATGTTCCCAGTCCACAGGGTTCCAGAACCAAGGCTCAGTCAGGATCCCAGGGCACAGTATTCCACTATCTAAACAGATGTCATGTTTCCAGGCCACAGTTTTCCAGAATCACGCCTCAGTCATGTTCCCAGGCCACAGGGATCCAGAATCAAAACTCACTCTTGTTGCCAGGCCATAGGGTACCACCATCAAACCTCAGTCATATACCCAGGCCACAGGTTTCCAGAATCAAACCGATTTCATGTTCCCAGGCAACAGGGTACCAGGATCCAAACCGATGTCATGTTCCAAGGCCACAGGATTCCACAATCTAACATCAGTCATGTTCCCAGGCCAATGGTTTCCAGAATCAAACCTCAGTCATATTCCCAAGACACATGGTTCCAGAATCAAACCTCAGTCATATTCGCAGGCCACAGGTTTCAACAATCAAACCTCAGTCTTGTTCCTAGGACACAGGTGTCCAGAATCAAATCTCTGTCATGTTCCCAGGCCACAGGGTTCCACAATCAAACCTCATTCATGTTCCCAGGCGACAGGGTTCCAGAATCAAGCCTCAGTCATGTTGCCAGTCCACAGGTTTCTGCAATCAAACCTCAGTCAAGTTCTCAGGCCACAGGGTTCCAGAATCAAGCCTCAGTCATTTTGCCAGGCCAGAGTGTTCCGCCATCAAACCACACACATGATTCCAGGACACATGTTTCCACAATGAAACCTCAGTCATTTTCCCAGGCCACAGGTTTCCAGAATCAAACCTCAGTCATATTCCCAGGACACATGGTTCCAGAATCAAACCTCAGTCATGTTCGCAGGCCACAGGTTTCAACAATCAAACCTCAGTCATGGTCCCAGGACACAGGTGTGCAGAATCAAAACTCAGTCATGTTCCCAGGGAACAGGGTTCCAGAAGCAAACCTCAGTCTTGTTCCCCGGACACAGGGTTCCAGAATCAACCCGATATCATATTCCCTGGCCACAGGCTTCCAGAATCAAACCTCAGTCTTGTTGCCAGGACATAGGGTACCACGGTCAAACCTCAGTCATATTCCCAGGCCACGGGTTTCCAGAATCAAAACGATTTCATGTTCCCAGGCAACAGGGTACCAAAATCCAAACCGATGTCATGTTCCCAGGCCACAGGATTCCACAATCTAACATCAGTCATGTTCCCAGGCCAATGGTTTCCATAATCAAATTTCAGTCATATTCCCAGGGCACATGGTTCCAGAATCAAACCTCAGTCATGTTCCCAGGCCATAGGTTTCAAAAATCAGACCTCAGTCATGCTCCCAAGAGACAGGTGTCCAGAATCAAACCTCAGTCATGTTCCCAGGGAACAGGCATCCAGAAAGAAACCTCAGTCATGTTCCCAGGCCACAGGGTTCCAGAAGCAAACCTCAGTCTTGTTCCCAGGACACAGGTTTCCACAATCAACCCGATATCATGTTCCGTGGCAAGAGTCTTCCAGGATCAAACGTCAGTCATGTTGCCAGGCCACAAGTTTCCACCATCAAACCTCAGACATGTTCCCAGGCCACAGGGTTAAAGAATCAAACCGTTCTCATGTTTCCAGGCCACAGGGTTCCAGAATCCACCGATGTCATGTTCCCAGGCCACAGGATTCCACAATCTAACATCAGTCATGTTCCCAGGCCAATGGTTTCCAGAATCAAACCTCAGTCATATTCCCAGGACACATGGTTCCAGAATCAAACCTCAGTCATGTTCCCAGGGAACAGGCTTCCAGAAACAAACCTCAGTCATGTTCCCAGGCCACAGGGTTCCAGAATCCAGCCGATGTCATGTTCCCAGCCCACAGGCGTCCAGAAGCAAACCTCAGTCTTGTTCCCAGGACACAGGGTTCCAGAATCAAACCGATATCATGTTCCTTGGCCACAGTCTTCCAGAATCAAACCTCAGTCATGTTACCAGGCCACAGGTTTCCACCATCAAACCGCAGACATGTTCCAAAGGCCACAGGTTTCCAGAATCAAACCGTTCTCATGTTCCCAGGACACAGGGTTCCACCATCAAGCCTCAGTCATGTTCCCAGGCCTGAGTGTTCCACAATCAAACCTAAGTCATCTTGCCAGGCCATAGGGTACCACCATCAAACCTCAGTCATATTTCCAGGCCACAGGTTTCCAGAATCAAACCGATTTCATATTCCCAGGCAACAGGGTACCAGAATCCAAACCGATGTCATGTTCCCAGGCCACAGTATTCCACAATCTAACATCACTCATGTTCACAGGTCAATGGTTTCCATAATCAAACCTCAGTCATATTCCCAGGACACAGGGTTCCAGAATAAAACCTCAGTCATGTTCCCTAGACACAGGTTTCAAAAATATATCCCAGTCATGTTCACAGCCCACAGGTTCCACAATTAAAGCTCAGTCATATTCCCAGGCCAGAGGGATCCACAATCAAACCTCAGTCCTATTGCCATGCCACGGTTTCACCATAAAGCCTCAGTCATGTTCCCAGGCCAGAGTGTTCCACAGTCAAACCTAAGTCATCTTGCCAGGCAACAGGGTTCCACCATCAAACCTCAGTCCTGTTGCCAGGCCACAGGGTTCCACCATCAAGCCTCAGTCATGTTCCCTGCACACAGGGTTCCTCCATCAAACCTCAATCATGTTCCTAGGACACAGGGTTCCAGAATCAAACCAATGTCAAGTTCCCAGGCCATGGTTTTCAAGTACCAGACCACAGTCATGTTTCCAGGACACAGGGTTCCACAGTCAATCCTCAGTCATGTTGCCAGTCCACAGGTTTCTGCCATCAAACCTCAGTCAAGTTCCCAGGCCATAGGGTTCCAGAATCAAGCCTCAGTCATTTTGCCAGGCCAGAGTTTTCCACCATCAAACCTCAGTCATGATCCCAGGCCAAATGTTTCGACAATGAATCCTAAGTGATTTTCCCAGGCCACAGGTTTCCAGAATCAAACCTCAGTCATATTCCCAGGACACATGGATCCAGAATCAAACCTCAGTCATGTTCGCAGGCCACAGGTTTCAACAATCAAACCTCAGACATATTCCCAGGCCACAGGTGTCCAGAATCAAACCTCAGTCATGTTCTCAGGGAACAGGCTTCCAGAAACAAATCTCTGTCATGTTCCCAGGCAACAGGGTTCCACAATCAAACTTCAGTCATGTTCCCAGGCTACAGGGTTCCAAAATCCAACCGATGTCATGTTCCGAGGCCACAGGGTTCCACCAGCAAACCTCAGTCTTGTTCCCAGGATACAGGTTTCCAGAATCAACCCAATATCATGTTCCCTGGCCACAGTCTTCCAGACTCAAACCTCAGTCATGTTGCCAGCCCACAGGTTTCCACCAACAAACCTCAGACATGTTCCCAGGCCACAGGGTTCCAGAGTCAAACCGTTCTCATGTTCCCAGGCCACAGGATTCCAGAATCCACCGAGGTCATGTTCCCAGGCCATAGCGTTCCAGAATCAATCCTCAGTTATGTTCCCAGGCTACAGGGTTCCAAAATAAAACCTCAGTCATGTTCCCAGTCCACAGGGTTCCAGAACCAAGGCTCAGTCAGGATCCCAGGGCACAGTATTCCACTATCTAAACAGATGTCATGTTTCCAGGCCACAGTTTTCCAGAATCACGCCTCAGTCATGTTCCCAGGCCACAGGGATCCAGAATCAAAACTCACTCTTGTTGCCAGGCCATAGGGTACCACCATCAAACCTCAGTCATATACCCAGGCCACAGGTTTCCAGAATCAAACCGATTTCATGTTCCCAGGCAACAGGGTACCAGGATCCAAACCGATGTCATGTTCCAAGGCCACAGGATTCCACAATCTAACATCAGTCATGTTCCCAGGCCAATGGTTTCCAGAATCAAACCTCAGTCATATTCCCAAGACACATGGTTCCAGAATCAAACCTCAGTCATATTCGCAGGCCACAGGTTTCAACAATCAAACCTCAGTCTTGTTCCTAGGACACAGGTGTCCAGAATCAAATCTCTGTCATGTTCCCAGGCCACAGGGTTCCACAATCAAACCTCATTCATGTTCCCAGGCGACAGGGTTCCAGAATCAAGCCTCAGTCATGTTGCCAGTCCACAGGTTTCTGCAATCAAACCTCAGTCAAGTTCTCAGGCCACAGGGTTCCAGAATCAAGCCTCAGTCATTTTGCCAGGCCAGAGTGTTCCGCCATCACACCACACACATGATTCCAGGACACATGTTTCCACAATGAAACCTCAGTCATTTTCCCAGGCCACAGGTTTCCAGAATCAAACCTCAGTCATATTCCCAGGACACATGGTTCCAGAATCAAACCTCAGTCATGTTCGCAGGCCACAGGTTTCAACAATCAAACCTCAGTCATGGTCCCAGGACACAGGTGTGCAGAATCAAAACTCAGTCATGTTCCCAGGGAACAGGGTTCCAGAAGCAAACCTCAGTCTTGTTCCCCGGACACAGGGTTCCAGAATCAACCCGATATCATATTCCCTGGCCACAGTCTTCCAGAATCAAACCTCAGTCTTGTTGCCAGGACATAGGGTACCACGGTCAAACCTCAGTCATATTCCCAGGCCACGGGTTTCCAGAATCAAAACGATTTCATGTTCCCAGGCAACAGGGTACCAAAATCCAAACCGATGTCATGTTCCCAGGCCACAGGATTCCACAATCTAACATCAGTCATGTTCCCAGGCCAATGGTTTCCATAATCAAATTTCAGTCATATTCCCAGGGCACATGGTTCCAGAATCAAACCTCAGTCATGTTCCCAGGCCATAGGTTTCAAAAATCAGACCTCAGTCATGCTCCCAAGAGACAGGTGTCCAGAATCAAACCTCAGTCATGTTCCCAGGGAACAGGCATCCAGAAAGAAACCTCAGTCATGTTCCCAGGCCACAGGGTTCCAGAAGCAAACCTCAGTCTTGTTCCCAGGACACAGGTTTCCACAATCAACCCGATATCATGTTCCGTGGCAAGAGTCTTCCAGGATCAAACGTCAGTCATGTTGCCAGGCCACAAGTTTCCACCATCAAACCTCAGACATGTTCCCAGGCCACAGGGTTAAAGAATCAAACCGTTCTCATGTTTCCAGGCCACAGGGTTCCAGAATCCACCGATGTCATGTTCCCAGGCCACAGGATTCCACAATCTAACATCAGTCATGTTCCCAGGCCAATGGTTTCCAGAATCAAACCTCAGTCATATTCCCAGGACACATGGTTCCAGAATCAAACCTCAGTCATGTTCCCAGGGAACAGGCTTCCAGAAACAAACCTCAGTCATGTTCCCAGGCCACAGGGTTCCAGAATCCAGCCGATGTCATGTTCCCAGCCCACAGGCGTCCAGAAGCAAACCTCAGTCTTGTTCCCAGGACACAGGGTTCCAGAATCAAACCGATATCATGTTCCTTGGCCACAGTCTTCCAGAATCAAACCTCAGTCATGTTACCAGGCCACAGGTTTCCACCATCAAACCGCAGACATGTTCCAAAGGCCACAGGTTTCCAGAATCAAACCGTTCTCATGTTCCCAGGACACAGGGTTCCACCATCAAGCCTCAGTCATGTTCCCAGGCCTGAGTGTTCCACAATCAAACCTAAGTCATCTTGCCAGGCCATAGGGTACCACCATCAAACCTCAGTCATATTTCCAGGCCACAGGTTTCCAGAATCAAACCGATTTCATATTCCCAGGCAACAGGGTACCAGAATCCAAACCGATGTCATGTTCCCAGGCCACAGTATTCCACAATCTAACATCACTCATGTTCACAGGTCAATGGTTTCCATAATCAAACCTCAGTCATATTCCCAGGACACAGGGTTCCAGAATAAAACCTCAGTCATGTTCCCTAGACACAGGTTTCAAAAATATATCCCAGTCATGTTCACAGCCCACAGGTTCCACAATTAAAGCTCAGTCATATTCCCAGGCCAGAGGGATCCACAATCAAACCTCAGTCCTATTGCCATGCCACGGTTTCACCATAAAGCCTCAGTCATGTTCCCAGGCCAGAGTGTTCCACAGTCAAACCTAAGTCATCTTGCCAGGCAACAGGGTTCCACCATCAAACCTCAGTCCTGTTGCCAGGCCACAGGGTTCCACCATCAAGCCTCAGTCATGTTCCCTGCACACAGGGTTCCTCCATCAAACCTCAATCATGTTCCTAGGACACAGGGTTCCAGAATCAAACCAATGTCAAGTTCCCAGGCCATGGTTTTCAAGTACCAGACCACAGTCATGTTTCCAGGACACAGGGTTCCACAGTCAATCCTCAGTCATGTTGCCAGTCCACAGGTTTCTGCCATCAAACCTCAGTCAAGTTCCCAGGCCATAGGGTTCCAGAATCAAGCCTCAGTCATTTTGCCAGGCCAGAGTTTTCCACCATCAAACCTCAGTCATGATCCCAGGCCAAATGTTTCGACAATGAATCCTAAGTGATTTTCCCAGGCCACAGGTTTCCAGAATCAAACCTCAGTAATATTCCCAGGACACATGGATCCAGAATCAAACCTCAGTCATGTTCGCAGGCCACAGGTTTCAACAATCAAACCTCAGACATATTCCCAGGCCACAGGTGTCCAGAATCAAACCTCAGTCATGTTCTCAGGGAACAGGCTTCCAGAAACAAATCTCTGTCATGTTCCCAGGCAACAGGGTTCCACAATCAAACTTCAGTCATGTTCCCAGGCTACAGGGTTCCAAAATCCAACCGATGTCATGTTCCGAGGCCACAGGGTTCCACCAGCAAACCTCAGTCTTGTTCCCAGGATACAGGTTTCCAGAATCAACCCAATATCATGTTCCCTGGCCACAGTCTTCCAGACTCAAACCTCAGTCATGTTGCCAGCCCACAGGTTTCCACCAACAAACCTCAGACATGTTCCCAGGCCACAGGGTTCCAGAGTCAAACCGTTCTCATGTTCCCAGGCCACAGGATTCCAGAATCCACCGAGGTCATGTTCCCAGGCCATAGCGTTCCAGAATCAATCCTCAGTTATGTTCCCAGGCTACAGGGTTCCAAAATAAAACCTCAGTCATGTTCCCAGTCCACAGGGTTCCAGAACCAAGGCTCAGTCAGGATCCCAGGGCACAGTATTCCACTATCTAAACAGATGTCATGTTTCCAGGCCACAGTTTTCCAGAATCACGCCTCAGTCATGTTCCCAGGCCACAGGGATCCAGAATCAAAACTCACTCTTGTTGCCAGGCCATAGGGTACCACCATCAAACTTCAGTCATATACCCAGGCCACAGGTTTCCAGAATCAAACCGATTTCATGTTCCCAGGCAACAGGGTACCAGGATCCAAACCGATGTCATGTTCCAAGGCCACAGGATTCCACAATCTAACATCAGTCATGTTCCCAGGCCAATGGTTTCCAGAATCAAACCTCAGTCATATTCCCAAGACACATGGTTCCAGAATCAAACCTCAGTCATATTCGCAGGCCACAGGTTTCAACAATCAAACCTCAGTCTTGTTCCTAGGACACAGGTGTCCAGAATCAAATCTCTGTCATGTTCCCAGGCCACAGGGTTCCACAATCAAACCTCATTCATGTTCCCAGGCGACAGGGTTCCAGAATCAAGCCTCAGTCATGTTGCCAGTCCACAGGTTTCTGCAATCAAACCTCAGTCAAGTTCTCAGGCCACAGGGTTCCAGAATCAAGCCTCAGTCATTTTGCCAGGCCAGAGTGTTCCGCCATCAAACCACACACATGATTCCAGGACACATGTTTCCACAATGAAACCTCAGTCATTTTCCCAGGCCACAGGTTTCCAGAATCAAACCTCAGTCATATTCCCAGGACACATGGTTCCAGAATCAAACCTCAGTCATGTTCGCAGGCCACAGGTTTCAACAATCAAACCTCAGTCATGGTCCCAGGACACAGGTGTGCAGAATCAAAACTCAGTCATGTTCCCAGGGAACAGGGTTCCAGAAGCAAACCTCAGTCTTGTTCCCCGGACACAGGGTTCCAGAATCAACCCGATATCATATTCCCTGGCCACAGTCTTCCAGAATCAAACCTCAGTCTTGTTGCCAGGACATAGGGTACCACGGTCAAACCTCAGTCATATTCCCAGGCCACGGGTTTCCAGAATCAAAACGATTTCATGTTCCCAGGCAACAGGGTACCAAAATCCAAACCGATGTCATGTTCCCAGGCCACAGGATTCCACAATCTAACATCAGTCATGTTCCCAGGCCAATGGTTTCCATAATCAAATTTCAGTCATATTCCCAGGGCACATGGTTCCAGAATCAAACCTCAGTCATGTTCCCAGGCCATAGGTTTCAAAAATCAGACCTCAGTCATGCTCCCAAGAGACAGGTGTCCAGAATCAAACCTCAGTCATGTTCCCAGGGAACAGGCATCCAGAAAGAAACCTCAGTCATGTTCCCAGGCCACAGGGTTCCAGAAGCAAACCTCAGTCTTGTTCCCAGGACACAGGTTTCCACAATCAACCCGATATCATGTTCCGTGGCAAGAGTCTTCCAGGATCAAACGTCAGTCATGTTGCCAGGCCACAAGTTTCCACCATCAAACCTCAGACATGTTCCCAGGCCACAGGGTTAAAGAATCAAACCGTTCTCATGTTTCCAGGCCACAGGGTTCCAGAATCCACCGATGTCATGTTCCCAGGCCACAGGATTCCACAATCTAACATCAGTCATGTTCCCAGGCCAATGGTTTCCAGAATCAAACCTCAGTCATATTCCCAGGACACATGGTTCCAGAATCAAACCTCAGTCATGTTCCCAGGGAACAGGCTTCCAGAAACAAACCTCAGTCATGTTCCCAGGCCACAGGGTTCCAGAATCCAGCCGATGTCATGTTCCCAGCCCACAGGCGTCCAGAAGCAAACCTCAGTCTTGTTCCCAGGACACAGGGTTCCAGAATCAAACCGATATCATGTTCCTTGGCCACAGTCTTCCAGAATCAAACCTCAGTCATGTTACCAGGCCACAGGTTTCCACCATCAAACCGCAGACATGTTCCAAAGGCCACAGGTTTCCAGAATCAAACCGTTCTCATGTTCCCAGGACACAGGGTTCCACCATCAAGCCTCAGTCATGTTCCCAGGCCTGAGTGTTCCACAATCAAACCTAAGTCATCTTGCCAGGCCATAGGGTACCACCATCAAACCTCAGTCATATTTCCAGGCCACAGGTTTCCAGAATCAAACCGATTTCATATTCCCAGGCAACAGGGTACCAGAATCCAAACCGATGTCATGTTCCCAGGCCACAGTATTCCACAATCTAACATCACTCATGTTCACAGGTCAATGGTTTCCATAATCAAACCTCAGTCATATTCCCAGGACACAGGGTTCCAGAATAAAACCTCAGTCATGTTCCCTAGACACAGGTTTCAAAAATATATCCCAGTCATGTTCACAGCCCACAGGTTCCACAATTAAAGCTCAGTCATATTCCCAGGCCAGAGGGATCCACAATCAAACCTCAGTCCTATTGCCATGCCACGGTTTCACCATAAAGCCTCAGTCATGTTCCCAGGCCAGAGTGTTCCACAGTCAAACCTAAGTCATCTTGCCAGGCAACAGGGTTCCACCATCAAACCTCAGTCCTGTTGCCAGGCCACAGGGTTCCACCATCAAGCCTCAGTCATGTTCCCTGCACACAGGGTTCCTCCATCAAACCTCAATCATGTTCCTAGGACACAGGGTTCCAGAATCAAACCAATGTCAAGTTCCCAGGCCATGGTTTTCAAGTACCAGACCACAGTCATGTTTCCAGGACACAGGGTTCCACAGTCAATCCTCAGTCATGTTGCCAGTCCACAGGTTTCTGCCATCAAACCTCAGTCAAGTTCCCAGGCCATAGGGTTCCAGAATCAAGCCTCAGTCATTTTGCCAGGCCAGAGTTTTCCACCATCAAACCTCAGTCATGATCCCAGGCCAAATGTTTCGACAATGAATCCTAAGTGATTTTCCCAGGCCACAGGTTTCCAGAATCAAACCTCAGTCATATTCCCAGGACACATGGATCCAGAATCAAACCTCAGTCATGTTCGCAGGCCACAGGTTTCAACAATCAAACCTCAGACATATTCCCAGGCCACAGGTGTCCAGAATCAAACCTCAGTCATGTTCTCAGGGAACAGGCTTCCAGAAACAAATCTCTGTCATGTTCCCAGGCAACAGGGTTCCACAATCAAACTTCAGTCATGTTCCCAGGCTACAGGGTTCCAAAATCCAACCGATGTCATGTTCCGAGGCCACAGGGTTCCACCAGCAAACCTCAGTCTTGTTCCCAGGATACAGGTTTCCAGAATCAACCCAATATCATGTTCCCTGGCCACAGTCTTCCAGACTCAAACCTCAGTCATGTTGCCAGCCCACAGGTTTCCACCAACAAACCTCAGACATGTTCCCAGGCCACAGGGTTCCAGAGTCAAACCGTTCTCATGTTCCCAGGCCACAGGATTCCAGAATCCACCGAGGTCATGTTCCCAGGCCATAGCGTTCCAGAATCAATCCTCAGTTATGTTCCCAGGCTACAGGGTTCCAAAATAAAACCTCAGTCATGTTCCCAGTCCACAGGGTTCCAGAACCAAGGCTCAGTCAGGATCCCAGGGCACAGTATTCCACTATCTAAACAGATGTCATGTTTCCAGGCCACAGTTTTCCAGAATCACGCCTCAGTCATGTTCCCAGGCCACAGGGATCCAGAATCAAAACTCACTCTTGTTGCCAGGCCATAGGGTACCACCATCAAACCTCAGTCATATACCCAGGCCACAGGTTTCCAGAATGAAACCGATTTCATGTTCCCAGGCAACAGGGTACCAGGATCCAAACCGATGTCATGTTCCAAGGCCACAGGATTCCACAATCTAACATCAGTCATGTTCCCAGGCCAATGGTTTCCAGAATCAAACCTCAGTCATATTCCCAAGACACATGGTTCCAGAATCAAACCTCAGTCATATTCGCAGGCCACAGGTTTCAACAATCAAACCTCAGTCTTGTTCCTAGGACACAGGTGTCCAGAATCAAATCTCTGTCATGTTCCCAGGCCACAGGGTTCCACAATCAAACCTCATTCATGTTCCCAGGCGACAGGGTTCCAGAATCAAGCCTCAGTCATGTTGCCAGTCCACAGGTTTCTGCAATCAAACCTCAGTCAAGTTCTCAGGCCACAGGGTTCCAGAATCAAGCCTCAGTCATTTTGCCAGGCCAGAGTGTTCCGCCATCACACCACACACATGATTCCAGGACACATGTTTCCACAATGAAACCTCAGTCATTTTCCCAGGCCACAGGTTTCCAGAATCAAACCTCAGTCATATTCCCAGGACACATGGTTCCAGAATCAAACCTCAGTCATGTTCGCAGGCCACAGGTTTCAACAATCAAACCTCAGTCATGGTCCCAGGACACAGGTGTGCAGAATCAAAACTCAGTCATGTTCCCAGGGAACAGGGTTCCAGAAGCAAACCTCAGTCTTGTTCCCCGGACACAGGGTTCCAGAATCAACCCGATATCATATTCCCTGGCCACAGTCTTCCAGAATCAAACCTCAGTCTTGTTGCCAGGACATAGGGTACCACGGTCAAACCTCAGTCATATTCCCAGGCCACGGGTTTCCAGAATCAAAACGATTTCATGTTCCCAGGCAACAGGGTACCAAAATCCAAACCGATGTCATGTTCCCAGGCCACAGGATTCCACAATCTAACATCAGTCATGTTCCCAGGCCAATGGTTTCCATAATCAAATTTCAGTCATATTCCCAGGGCACATGGTTCCAGAATCAAACCTCAGTCATGTTCCCAGGCCATAGGTTTCAAAAATCAGACCTCAGTCATGCTCCCAAGAGACAGGTGTCCAGAATCAAACCTCAGTCATGTTCCCAGGGAACAGGCATCCAGAAAGAAACCTCAGTCATGTTCCCAGGCCACAGGGTTCCAGAAGCAAACCTCAGTCTTGTTCCCAGGACACAGGTTTCCACAATCAACCCGATATCATGTTCCGTGGCAAGAGTCTTCCAGGATCAAACGTCAGTCATGTTGCCAGGCCACAAGTTTCCACCATCAAACCTCAGACATGTTCCCAGGCCACAGGGTTAAAGAATCAAACCGTTCTCATGTTTCCAGGCCACAGGGTTCCAGAATCCACCGATGTCATGTTCCCAGGCCACAGGATTCCACAATCTAACATCAGTCATGTTCCCAGGCCAATGGTTTCCAGAATCAAACCTCAGTCATATTCCCAGGACACATGGTTCCAGAATCAAACCTCAGTCATGTTCCCAGGGAACAGGCTTCCAGAAACAAACCTCAGTCATGTTCCCAGGCCACAGGGTTCCAGAATCCAGCCGATGTCATGTTCCCAGCCCACAGGCGTCCAGAAGCAAACCTCAGTCTTGTTCCCAGGACACAGGGTTCCAGAATCAAACCGATATCATGTTCCTTGGCCACAGTCTTCCAGAATCAAACCTCAGTCATGTTACCAGGCCACAGGTTTCCACCATCAAACCGCAGACATGTTCCAAAGGCCACAGGTTTCCAGAATCAAACCGTTCTCATGTTCCCAGGACACAGGGTTCCACCATCAAGCCTCAGTCATGTTCCCAGGCCTGAGTGTTCCACAATCAAACCTAAGTCATCTTGCCAGGCCATAGGGTACCACCATCAAACCTCAGTCATATTTCCAGGCCACAGGTTTCCAGAATCAAACCGATTTCATATTCCCAGGCAACAGGGTACCAGAATCCAAACCGATGTCATGTTCCCAGGCCACAGTATTCCACAATCTAACATCACTCATGTTCACAGGTCAATGGTTTCCATAATCAAACCTCAGTCATATTCCCAGGACACAGGGTTCCAGAATAAAACCTCAGTCATGTTCCCTAGACACAGGTTTCAAAAATATATCCCAGTCATGTTCACAGCCCACAGGTTCCACAATTAAAGCTCAGTCATATTCCCAGGCCAGAGGGATCCACAATCAAACCTCAGTCCTATTGCCATGCCACGGTTTCACCATAAAGCCTCAGTCATGTTCCCAGGCCAGAGTGTTCCACAGTCAAACCTAAGTCATCTTGCCAGGCAACAGGGTTCCACCATCAAACCTCAGTCCTGTTGCCAGGCCACAGGGTTCCACCATCAAGCCTCAGTCATGTTCCCTGCACACAGGGTTCCTCCATCAAACCTCAATCATGTTCCTAGGACACAGGGTTCCAGAATCAAACCAATGTCAAGTTCCCAGGCCATGGTTTTCAAGTACCAGACCACAGTCATGTTTCCAGGACACAGGGTTCCACAGTCAATCCTCAGTCATGTTGCCAGTCCACAGGTTTCTGCCATCAAACCTCAGTCAAGTTCCCAGGCCATAGGGTTCCAGAATCAAGCCTCAGTCATTTTGCCAGGCCAGAGTTTTCCACCATCAAACCTCAGTCATGATCCCAGGCCAAATGTTTCGACAATGAATCCTAAGTGATTTTCCCAGGCCACAGGTTTCCAGAATCAAACCTCAGTCATATTCCCAGGACACATGGATCCAGAATCAAACCTCAGTCATGTTCGCAGGCCACAGGTTTCAACAATCAAACCTCAGACATATTCCCAGGCCACAGGTGTCCAGAATCAAACCTCAGTCATGTTCTCAGGGAACAGGCTTCCAGAAACAAATCTCTGTCATGTTCCCAGGCAACAGGGTTCCACAATCAAACTTCAGTCATGTTCCCAGGCTACAGGGTTCCAAAATCCAACCGATGTCATGTTCCGAGGCCACAGGGTTCCACCAGCAAACCTCAGTCTTGTTCCCAGGATACAGGTTTCCAGAATCAACCCAATATCATGTTCCCTGGCCACAGTCTTCCAGACTCAAACCTCAGTCATGTTGCCAGCCCACAGGTTTCCACCAACAAACCTCAGACATGTTCCCAGGCCACAGGGTTCCAGAGTCAAACCGTTCTCATGTTCCCAGGCCACAGGATTCCAGAATCCACCGAGGTCATGTTCCCAGGCCATAGCGTTCCAGAATCAATCCTCAGTTATGTTCCCAGGCTACAGGGTTCCAAAATAAAACCTCAGTCATGTTCCCAGTCCACAGGGTTCCAGAACCAAGGCTCAGTCAGGATCCCAGGGCACAGTATTCCACTATCTAAACAGATGTCATGTTTCCAGGCCACAGTTTTCCAGAATCACGCCTCAGTCATGTTCCCAGGCCACAGGGATCCAGAATCAAAACTCACTCTTGTTGCCAGGCCATAGGGTACCACCATCAAACCTCAGTCATATACCCAGGCCACAGGTTTCCAGAATCAAACCGATTTCATGTTCCCAGGCAACAGGGTACCAGGATCCAAACCGATGTCATGTTCCAAGGCCACAGGATTCCACAATCTAACATCAGTCATGTTCCCAGGCCAATGGTTTCCAGAATCAAACCTCAGTCATATTCCCAAGACACATGGTTCCAGAATCAAACCTCAGTCATATTCGCAGGCCACAGGTTTCAACAATCAAACCTCAGTCTTGTTCCTAGGACACAGGTGTCCAGAATCAAATCTCTGTCATGTTCCCAGGCCACAGGGTTCCACAATCAAACCTCATTCATGTTCCCAGGCGACAGGGTTCCAGAATCAAGCCTCAGTCATGTTGCCAGTCCACAGGTTTCTGCAATCAAACCTCAGTCAAGTTCTCAGGCCACAGGGTTCCAGAATCAAGCCTCAGTCATTTTGCCAGGCCAGAGTGTTCCGCCATCACACCACACACATGATTCCAGGACACATGTTTCCACAATGAAACCTCAGTCATTTTCCCAGGCCACAGGTTTCCAGAATCAAACCTCAGTCATATTCCCAGGACACATGGTTCCAGAATCAAACCTCAGTCATGTTCGCAGGCCACAGGTTTCAACAATCAAACCTCAGTCATGGTCCCAGGACACAGGTGTGCAGAATCAAAACTCAGTCATGTTCCCAGGGAACAGGGTTCCAGAAGCAAACCTCAGTCTTGTTCCCCGGACACAGGGTTCCAGAATCAACCCGATATCATATTCCCTGGCCACAGTCTTCCAGAATCAAACCTCAGTCTTGTTGCCAGGACATAGGGTACCACGGTCAAACCTCAGTCATATTCCCAGGCCACGGGTTTCCAGAATCAAAACGATTTCATGTTCCCAGGCAACAGGGTACCAAAATCCAAACCGATGTCATGTTCCCAGGCCACAGGATTCCACAATCTAACATCAGTCATGTTCCCAGGCCAATGGTTTCCATAATCAAATTTCAGTCATATTCCCAGGGCACATGGTTCCAGAATCAAACCTCAGTCATGTTCCCAGGCCATAGGTTTCAAAAATCAGACCTCAGTCATGCTCCCAAGAGACAGGTGTCCAGAATCAAACCTCAGTCATGTTCCCAGGGAACAGGCATCCAGAAAGAAACCTCAGTCATGTTCCCAGGCCACAGGGTTCCAGAAGCAAACCTCAGTCTTGTTCCCAGGACACAGGTTTCCACAATCAACCCGATATCATGTTCCGTGGCAAGAGTCTTCCAGGATCAAACGTCAGTCATGTTGCCAGGCCACAAGTTTCCACCATCAAACCTCAGACATGTTCCCAGGCCACAGGGTTAAAGAATCAAACCGTTCTCATGTTTCCAGGCCACAGGGTTCCAGAATCCACCGATGTCATGTTCCCAGGCCACAGGATTCCACAATCTAACATCAGTCATGTTCCCAGGCCAATGGTTTCCAGAATCAAACCTCAGTCATATTCCCAGGACACATGGTTCCAGAATCAAACCTCAGTCATGTTCCCAGGGAACAGGCTTCCAGAAACAAACCTCAGTCATGTTCCCAGGCCACAGGGTTCCAGAATCCAGCCGATGTCATGTTCCCAGCCCACAGGCGTCCAGAAGCAAACCTCAGTCTTGTTCCCAGGACACAGGGTTCCAGAATCAAACCGATATCATGTTCCTTGGCCACAGTCTTCCAGAATCAAACCTCAGTCATGTTACCAGGCCACAGGTTTCCACCATCAAACCGCAGACATGTTCCAAAGGCCACAGGTTTCCAGAATCAAACCGTTCTCATGTTCCCAGGACACAGGGTTCCACCATCAAGCCTCAGTCATGTTCCCAGGCCTGAGTGTTCCACAATCAAACCTAAGTCATCTTGCCAGGCCATAGGGTACCACCATCAAACCTCAGTCATATTTCCAGGCCACAGGTTTCCAGAATCAAACCGATTTCATATTCCCAGGCAACAGGGTACCAGAATCCAAACCGATGTCATGTTCCCAGGCCACAGTATTCCACAATCTAACATCACTCATGTTCACAGGTCAATGGTTTCCATAGTCAAACCTCAGTCATATTCCCAGGACACAGGGTTCCAGAATAAAACCTCAGTCATGTTCCCTAGACACAGGTTTCAAAAATATATCCCAGTCATGTTCACAGCCCACAGGTTCCACAATTAAAGCTCAGTCATATTCCCAGGCCAGAGGGATCCACAATCAAACCTCAGTCCTATTGCCATGCCACGGTTTCACCATAAAGCCTCAGTCATGTTCCCAGGCCAGAGTGTTCCACAGTCAAACCTAAGTCATCTTGCCAGGCAACAGGGTTCCACCATCAAACCTCAGTCCTGTTGCCAGGCCACAGGGTTCCACCATCAAGCCTCAGTCATGTTCCCTGCACACAGGGTTCCTCCATCAAACCTCAATCATGTTCCTAGGACACAGGGTTCCAGAATCAAACCAATGTCAAGTTCCCAGGCCATGGTTTTCAAGTACCAGACCACAGTCATGTTTCCAGGACACAGGGTTCCACAGTCAATCCTCAGTCATGTTGCCAGTCCACAGGTTTCTGCCATCAAACCTCAGTCAAGTTCCCAGGCCATAGGGTTCCAGAATCAAGCCTCAGTCATTTTGCCAGGCCAGAGTTTTCCACCATCAAACCTCAGTCATGATCCCAGGCCAAATGTTTCGACAATGAATCCTAAGTGATTTTCCCAGGCCACAGGTTTCCAGAATCAAACCTCAGTCATATTCCCAGGACACATGGATCCAGAATCAAACCTCAGTCATGTTCGCAGGCCACAGGTTTCAACAATCAAACCTCAGACATATTCCCAGGCCACAGGTGTCCAGAATCAAACCTCAGTCATGTTCTCAGGGAACAGGCTTCCAGAAACAAATCTCTGTCATGTTCCCAGGCAACAGGGTTCCACAATCAAACTTCAGTCATGTTCCCAGGCTACAGGGTTCCAAAATCCAACCGATGTCATGTTCCGAGGCCACAGGGTTCCACCAGCAAACCTCAGTCTTGTTCCCAGGATACAGGTTTCCAGAATCAACCCAATATCATGTTCCCTGGCCACAGTCTTCCAGACTCAAACCTCAGTCATGTTGCCAGCCCACAGGTTTCCACCAACAAACCTCAGACATGTTCCCAGGCCACAGGGTTCCAGAGTCAAACCGTTCTCATGTTCCCAGGCCACAGGATTCCAGAATCCACCGAGGTCATGTTCCCAGGCCATAGCGTTCCAGAATCAATCCTCAGTTATGTTCCCAGGCTACAGGGTTCCAAAATAAAACCTCAGTCATGTTCCCAGTCCACAGGGTTCCAGAACCAAGGCTCAGTCAGGATCCCAGGGCACAGTATTCCACTATCTAAACAGATGTCATGTTTCCAGGCCACAGTTTTCCAGAATCACGCCTCAGTCATGTTCCCAGGCCACAGGGATCCAGAATCAAAACTCACTCTTGTTGCCAGGCCATAGGGTACCACCATCAAACCTCAGTCATATACCCAGGCCACAGGTTTCCAGAATCAAACCGATTTCATGTTCCCAGGCAACAGGGTACCAGGATCCAAACCGATGTCATGTTCCAAGGCCACAGGATTCCACAATCTAACATCAGTCATGTTCCCAGGCCAATGGTTTCCAGAATCAAACCTCAGTCATATTCCCAAGACACATGGTTCCAGAATCAAACCTCAGTCATATTCGCAGGCCACAGGTTTCAACAATCAAACCTCAGTCTTGTTCCTAGGACACAGGTGTCCAGAATCAAATCTCTGTCATGTTCCCAGGCCACAGGGTTCCACAATCAAACCTCATTCATGTTCCCAGGCGACAGGGTTCCAGAATCAAGCCTCAGTCATGTTGCCAGTCCACAGGTTTCTGCAATCAAACCTCAGTCAAGTTCTCAGGCCACAGGGTTCCAGAATCAAGCCTCAGTCATTTTGCCAGGCCAGAGTGTTCCGCCATCAAACCACACACATGATTCCAGGACACATGTTTCCACAATGAAACCTCAGTCATTTTCCCAGGCCACAGGTTTCCAGAATCAAACCTCAGTCATATTCCCAGGACACATGGTTCCAGAATCAAACCTCAGTCATGTTCGCAGGCCACAGGTTTCAACAATCAAACCTCAGTCATGGTCCCAGGACACAGGTGTGCAGAATCAAAACTCAGTCATGTTCCCAGGGAACAGGGTTCCAGAAGCAAACCTCAGTCTTGTTCCCCGGACACAGGGTTCCAGAATCAACCCGATATCATATTCCCTGGCCACAGTCTTCCAGAATCAAACCTCAGTCTTGTTGCCAGGACATAGGGTACCACGGTCAAACCTCAGTCATATTCCCAGGCCACGGGTTTCCAGAATCAAAACGATTTCATGTTCCCAGGCAACAGGGTACCAAAATCCAAACCGATGTCATGTTCCCAGGCCACAGGATTCCACAATCTAACATCAGTCATGTTCCCAGGCCAATGGTTTCCATAATCAAATTTCAGTCATATTCCCAGGGCACATGGTTCCAGAATCAAACCTCAGTCATGTTCCCAGGCCATAGGTTTCAAAAATCAGACCTCAGTCATGCTCCCAAGAGACAGGTGTCCAGAATCAAACCTCAGTCATGTTCCCAGGGAACAGGCATCCAGAAAGAAACCTCAGTCATGTTCCCAGGCCACAGGGTTCCAGAAGCAAACCTCAGTCTTGTTCCCAGGACACAGGTTTCCACAATCAACCCGATATCATGTTCCGTGGCAAGAGTCTTCCAGGATCAAACGTCAGTCATGTTGCCAGGCCACAAGTTTCCACCATCAAACCTCAGACATGTTCCCAGGCCACAGGGTTAAAGAATCAAACCGTTCTCATGTTTCCAGGCCACAGGGTTCCAGAATCCACCGATGTCATGTTCCCAGGCCACAGGATTCCACAATCTAACATCAGTCATGTTCCCAGGCCAATGGTTTCCAGAATCAAACCTCAGTCATATTCCCAGGACACATGGTTCCAGAATCAAACCTCAGTCATGTTCCCAGGGAACAGGCTTCCAGAAACAAACCTCAGTCATGTTCCCAGGCCACAGGGTTCCAGAATCCAGCCGATGTCATGTTCCCAGCCCACAGGCGTCCAGAAGCAAACCTCAGTCTTGTTCCCAGGACACAGGGTTCCAGAATCAAACCGATATCATGTTCCTTGGCCACAGTCTTCCAGAATCAAACCTCAGTCATGTTACCAGGCCACAGGTTTCCACCATCAAACCGCAGACATGTTCCAAAGGCCACAGGTTTCCAGAATCAAACCGTTCTCATGTTCCCAGGACACAGGGTTCCACCATCAAGCCTCAGTCATGTTCCCAGGCCTGAGTGTTCCACAATCAAACCTAAGTCATCTTGCCAGGCCATAGGGTACCACCATCAAACCTCAGTCATATTTCCAGGCCACAGGTTTCCAGAATCAAACCGATTTCATATTCCCAGGCAACAGGGTACCAGAATCCAAACCGATGTCATGTTCCCAGGCCACAGTATTCCACAATCTAACATCACTCATGTTCACAGGTCAATGGTTTCCATAGTCAAACCTCAGTCATATTCCCAGGACACAGGGTTCCAGAATAAAACCTCAGTCATGTTCCCTAGACACAGGTTTCAAAAATATATCCCAGTCATGTTCACAGCCCACAGGTTCCACAATTAAAGCTCAGTCATATTCCCAGGCCAGAGGGATCCACAATCAAACCTCAGTCCTATTGCCATGCCACGGTTTCACCATAAAGCCTCAGTCATGTTCCCAGGCCAGAGTGTTCCACAGTCAAACCTAAGTCATCTTGCCAGGCAACAGGGTTCCACCATCAAACCTCAGTCCTGTTGCCAGGCCACAGGGTTCCACCATCAAGCCTCAGTCATGTTCCCTGCACACAGGGTTCCTCCATCAAACCTCAATCATGTTCCTAGGACACAGGGTTCCAGAATCAAACCAATGTCAAGTTCCCAGGCCATGGTTTTCAAGTACCAGACCACAGTCATGTTTCCAGGACACAGGGTTCCACAGTCAATCCTCAGTCATGTTGCCAGTCCACAGGTTTCTGCCATCAAACCTCAGTCAAGTTCCCAGGCCATAGGGTTCCAGAATCAAGCCTCAGTCATTTTGCCAGGCCAGAGTTTTCCACCATCAAACCTCAGTCATGATCCCAGGCCAAATGTTTCGACAATGAATCCTAAGTGATTTTCCCAGGCCACAGGTTTCCAGAATCAAACCTCAGTCATATTCCCAGGACACATGGATCCAGAATCAAACCTCAGTCATGTTCGCAGGCCACAGGTTTCAACAATCAAACCTCAGACATATTCCCAGGCCACAGGTGTCCAGAATCAAACCTCAGTCATGTTCTCAGGGAACAGGCTTCCAGAAACAAATCTCTGTCATGTTCCCAGGCAACAGGGTTCCACAATCAAACTTCAGTCATGTTCCCAGGCTACAGGGTTCCAAAATCCAACCGATGTCATGTTCCGAGGCCACAGGGTTCCACCAGCAAACCTCAGTCTTGTTCCCAGGATACAGGTTTCCAGAATCAACCCAATATCATGTTCCCTGGCCACAGTCTTCCAGACTCAAACCTCAGTCATGTTGCCAGCCCACAGGTTTCCACCAACAAACCTCAGACATGTTCCCAGGCCACAGGGTTCCAGAGTCAAACCGTTCTCATGTTCCCAGGCCACAGGATTCCAGAATCCACCGAGGTCATGTTCCCAGGCCATAGCGTTCCAGAATCAATCCTCAGTTATGTTCCCAGGCTACAGGGTTCCAAAATAAAACCTCAGTCATGTTCCCAGTCCACAGGGTTCCAGAACCAAGGCTCAGTCAGGATCCCAGGGCACAGTATTCCACTATCTAAACAGATGTCATGTTTCCAGGCCACAGTTTTCCAGAATCACGCCTCAGTCATGTTCCCAGGCCACAGGGATCCAGAATCAAAACTCACTCTTGTTGCCAGGCCATAGGGTACCACCATCAAACCTCAGTCATATACCCAGGCCACAGGTTTCCAGAATCAAACCGATTTCATGTTCCCAGGCAACAGGGTACCAGGATCCAAACCGATGTCATGTTCCAAGGCCACAGGATTCCACAATCTAACATCAGTCATGTTCCCAGGCCAATGGTTTCCAGAATCAAACCTCAGTCATATTCCCAAGACACATGGTTCCAGAATCAAACCTCAGTCATATTCGCAGGCCACAGGTTTCAACAATCAAACCTCAGTCTTGTTCCTAGGACACAGGTGTCCAGAATCAAATCTCTGTCATGTTCCCAGGCCACAGGGTTCCACAATCAAACCTCATTCATGTTCCCAGGCGACAGGGTTCCAGAATCAAGCCTCAGTCATGTTGCCAGTCCACAGGTTTCTGCAATCAAACCTCAGTCAAGTTCTCAGGCCACAGGGTTCCAGAATCAAGCCTCAGTCATTTTGCCAGGCCAGAGTGTTCCGCCATCAAACCACACACATGATTCCAGGACACATGTTTCCACAATGAAACCTCAGTCATTTTCCCAGGCCACAGGTTTCCAGAATCAAACCTCAGTCATATTCCCAGGACACATGGTTCCAGAATCAAACCTCAGTCATGTTCGCAGGCCACAGGTTTCAACAATCAAACCTCAGTCATGGTCCCAGGACACAGGTGTGCAGAATCAAAACTCAGTCATGTTCCCAGGGAACAGGGTTCCAGAAGCAAACCTCAGTCTTGTTCCCCGGACACAGGGTTCCAGAATCAACCCGATATCATATTCCCTGGCCACAGTCTTCCAGAATCAAACCTCAGTCTTGTTGCCAGGACATAGGGTACCACGGTCAAACCTCAGTCATATTCCCAGGCCACGGGTTTCCAGAATCAAAACGATTTCATGTTCCCAGGCAACAGGGTACCAAAATCCAAACCGATGTCATGTTCCCAGGCCACAGGATTCCACAATCTAACATCAGTCATGTTCCCAGGCCAATGGTTTCCATAATCAAATTTCAGTCATATTCCCAGGGCACATGGTTCCAGAATCAAACCTCAGTCATGTTCCCAGGCCATAGGTTTCAAAAATCAGACCTCAGTCATGCTCCCAAGAGACAGGTGTCCAGAATCAAACCTCAGTCATGTTCCCAGGGAACAGGCATCCAGAAAGAAACCTCAGTCATGTTCCCAGGCCACAGGGTTCCAGAAGCAAACCTCAGTCTTGTTCCCAGGACACAGGTTTCCACAATCAACCCGATATCATGTTCCGTGGCAAGAGTCTTCCAGGATCAAACGTCAGTCATGTTGCCAGGCCACAAGTTTCCACCATCAAACCTCAGACATGTTCCCAGGCCACAGGGTTAAAGAATCAAACCGTTCTCATGTTTCCAGGCCACAGGGTTCCAGAATCCACCGATGTCATGTTCCCAGGCCACAGGATTCCACAATCTAACATCAGTCATGTTCCCAGGCCAATGGTTTCCAGAATCAAACCTCAGTCATATTCCCAGGACACATGGTTCCAGAATCAAACCTCAGTCATGTTCCCAGGGAACAGGCTTCCAGAAACAAACCTCAGTCATGTTCCCAGGCCACAGGGTTCCAGAATCCAGCCGATGTCATGTTCCCAGCCCACAGGCGTCCAGAAGCAAACCTCAGTCTTGTTCCCAGGACACAGGGTTCCAGAATCAAACCGATATCATGTTCCTTGGCCACAGTCTTCCAGAATCAAACCTCAGTCATGTTACCAGGCCACAGGTTTCCACCATCAAACCGCAGACATGTTCCAAAGGCCACAGGTTTCCAGAATCAAACCGTTCTCATGTTCCCAGGACACAGGGTTCCACCATCAAGCCTCAGTCATGTTCCCAGGCCTGAGTGTTCCACAATCAAACCTAAGTCATCTTGCCAGGCCATAGGGTACCACCATCAAACCTCAGTCATATTTCCAGGCCACAGGTTTCCAGAATCAAACCGATTTCATATTCCCAGGCAACAGGGTACCAGAATCCAAACCGATGTCATGTTCCCAGGCCACAGTATTCCACAATCTAACATCACTCATGTTCACAGGTCAATGGTTTCCATAGTCAAACCTCAGTCATATTCCCAGGACACAGGGTTCCAGAATAAAACCTCAGTCATGTTCCCTAGACACAGGTTTCAAAAATATATCCCAGTCATGTTCACAGCCCACAGGTTCCACAATTAAAGCTCAGTCATATTCCCAGGCCAGAGGGATCCACAATCAAACCTCAGTCCTATTGCCATGCCACGGTTTCACCATAAAGCCTCAGTCATGTTCCCAGGCCAGAGTGTTCCACAGTCAAACCTAAGTCATCTTGCCAGGCAACAGGGTTCCACCATCAAACCTCAGTCCTGTTGCCAGGCCACAGGGTTCCACCATCAAGCCTCAGTCATGTTCCCTGCACACAGGGTTCCTCCATCAAACCTCAATCATGTTCCTAGGACACAGGGTTCCAGAATCAAACCAATGTCAAGTTCCCAGGCCATGGTTTTCAAGTACCAGACCACAGTCATGTTTCCAGGACACAGGGTTCCACAGTCAATCCTCAGTCATGTTGCCAGTCCACAGGTTTCTGCCATCAAACCTCAGTCAAGTTCCCAGGCCATAGGGTTCCAGAATCAAGCCTCAGTCATTTTGCCAGGCCAGAGTTTTCCACCATCAAACCTCAGTCATGATCCCAGGCCAAATGTTTCGACAATGAATCCTAAGTGATTTTCCCAGGCCACAGGTTTCCAGAATCAAACCTCAGTCATATTCCCAGGACACATGGATCCAGAATCAAACCTCAGTCATGTTCGCAGGCCACAGGTTTCAACAATCAAACCTCAGACATATTCCCAGGCCACAGGTGTCCAGAATCAAACCTCAGTCATGTTCTCAGGGAACAGGCTTCCAGAAACAAATCTCTGTCATGTTCCCAGGCAACAGGGTTCCACAATCAAACTTCAGTCATGTTCCCAGGCTACAGGGTTCCAAAATCCAACCGATGTCATGTTCCGAGGCCACAGGGTTCCACCAGCAAACCTCAGTCTTGTTCCCAGGATACAGGTTTCCAGAATCAACCCAATATCATGTTCCCTGGCCACAGTCTTCCAGACTCAAACCTCAGTCATGTTGCCAGCCCACAGGTTTCCACCAACAAACCTCAGACATGTTCCCAGGCCACAGGGTTCCAGAGTCAAACCGTTCTCATGTTCCCAGGCCACAGGATTCCAGAATCCACCGAGGTCATGTTCCCAGGCCATAGCGTTCCAGAATCAATCCTCAGTTATGTTCCCAGGCTACAGGGTTCCAAAATAAAACCTCAGTCATGTTCCCAGTCCACAGGGTTCCAGAACCAAGGCTCAGTCAGGATCCCAGGGCACAGTATTCCACTATCTAAACAGATGTCATGTTTCCAGGCCACAGTTTTCCAGAATCACGCCTCAGTCATGTTCCCAGGCCACAGGGATCCAGAATCAAAACTCACTCTTGTTGCCAGGCCATAGGGTACCACCATCAAACCTCAGTCATATACCCAGGCCACAGGTTTCCAGAATCAAACCGATTTCATGTTCCCAGGCAACAGGGTACCAGGATCCAAACCGATGTCATGTTCCAAGGCCACAGGATTCCACAATCTAACATCAGTCATGTTCCCAGGCCAATGGTTTCCAGAATCAAACCTCAGTCATATTCCCAAGACACATGGTTCCAGAATCAAACCTCAGTCATATTCGCAGGCCACAGGTTTCAACAATCAAACCTCAGTCTTGTTCCTAGGACACAGGTGTCCAGAATCAAATCTCTGTCATGTTCCCAGGCCACAGGGTTCCACAATCAAACCTCATTCATGTTCCCAGGCGACAGGGTTCCAGAATCAAGCCTCAGTCATGTTGCCAGTCCACAGGTTTCTGCAATCAAACCTCAGTCAAGTTCTCAGGCCACAGGGTTCCAGAATCAAGCCTCAGTCATTTTGCCAGGCCAGAGTGTTCCGCCATCAAACCACACACATGATTCCAGGACACATGTTTCCACAATGAAACCTCAGTCATTTTCCCAGGCCACAGGTTTCCAGAATCAAACCTCAGTCATATTCCCAGGACACATGGTTCCAGAATCAAACCTCAGTCATGTTCGCAGGCCACAGGTTTCAACAATCAAACCTCAGTCATGGTCCCAGGACACAGGTGTGCAGAATCAAAACTCAGTCATGTTCCCAGGGAACATGGTTCCAGAAGCAAACCTCAGTCTTGTTCCCCGGACACAGGGTTCCAGAATCAACCCGATATCATATTCCCTGGCCACAGTCTTCCAGAATCAAACCTCAGTCTTGTTGCCAGGACATAGGGTACCACGGTCAAACCTCAGTCATATTCCCAGGCCACGGGTTTCCAGAATCAAAACGATTTCATGTTCCCAGGCAACAGGGTACCAAAATCCAAACCGATGTCATGTTCCCAGGCCACAGGATTCCACAATCTAACATCAGTCATGTTCCCAGGCCAATGGTTTCCATAATCAAATTTCAGTCATATTCCCAGGGCACATGGTTCCAGAATCAAACCTCAGTCATGTTCCCAGGCCATAGGTTTCAAAAATCAGACCTCAGTCATGCTCCCAAGAGACAGGTGTCCAGAATCAAACCTCAGTCATGTTCCCAGGGAACAGGCATCCAGAAAGAAACCTCAGTCATGTTCCCAGGCCACAGGGTTCCAGAAGCAAACCTCAGTCTTGTTCCCAGGACACAGGTTTCCACAATCAACCCGATATCATGTTCCGTGGCAAGAGTCTTCCAGGATCAAACGTCAGTCATGTTGCCAGGCCACAAGTTTCCACCATCAAACCTCAGACATGTTCCCAGGCCACAGGGTTAAAGAATCAAACCGTTCTCATGTTTCCAGGCCACAGGGTTCCAGAATCCACCGATGTCATGTTCCCAGGCCACAGGATTCCACAATCTAACATCAGTCATGTTCCCAGGCCAATGGTTTCCAGAATCAAACCTCAGTCATATTCCCAGGACACATGGTTCCAGAATCAAACCTCAGTCATGTTCCCAGGGAACAGGCTTCCAGAAACAAACCTCAGTCATGTTCCCAGGCCACAGGGTTCCAGAATCCAGCCGATGTCATGTTCCCAGCCCACAGGCGTCCAGAAGCAAACCTCAGTCTTGTTCCCAGGACACAGGGTTCCAGAATCAAACCGATATCATGTTCCTTGGCCACAGTCTTCCAGAATCAAACCTCAGTCATGTTACCAGGCCACAGGTTTCCACCATCAAACCGCAGACATGTTCCAAAGGCCACAGGTTTCCAGAATCAAACCGTTCTCATGTTCCCAGGACACAGGGTTCCACCATCAAGCCTCAGTCATGTTCCCAGGCCTGAGTGTTCCACAATCAAACCTAAGTCATCTTGCCAGGCCATAGGGTACCACCATCAAACCTCAGTCATATTTCCAGGCCACAGGTTTCCAGAATCAAACCGATTTCATATTCCCAGGCAACAGGGTACCAGAATCCAAACCGATGTCATGTTCCCAGGCCACAGTATTCCACAATCTAACATCACTCATGTTCACAGGTCAATGGTTTCCATAGTCAAACCTCAGTCATATTCCCAGGACACAGGGTTCCAGAATAAAACCTCAGTCATGTTCCCTAGACACAGGTTTCAAAAATATATCCCAGTCATGTTCACAGCCCACAGGTTCCACAATTAAAGCTCAGTCATATTCCCAGGCCAGAGGGATCCACAATCAAACCTCAGTCCTATTGCCATGCCACGGTTTCACCATAAAGCCTCAGTCATGTTCCCAGGCCAGAGTGTTCCACAGTCAAACCTAAGTCATCTTGCCAGGCAACAGGGTTCCACCATCAAACCTCAGTCCTGTTGCCAGGCCACAGGGTTCCACCATCAAGCCTCAGTCATGTTCCCTGCACACAGGGTTCCTCCATCAAACCTCAATCATGTTCCTAGGACACAGGGTTCCAGAATCAAACCAATGTCAAGTTCCCAGGCCATGGTTTTCAAGTACCAGACCACAGTCATGTTTCCAGGACACAGGGTTCCACAGTCAATCCTCAGTCATGTTGCCAGTCCACAGGTTTCTGCCATCAAACCTCAGTCAAGTTCCCAGGCCATAGGGTTCCAGAATCAAGCCTCAGTCATTTTGCCAGGCCAGAGTTTTCCACCATCAAACCTCAGTCATGATCCCAGGCCAAATGTTTCGACAATGAATCCTAAGTGATTTTCCCAGGCCACAGGTTTCCAGAATCAAACCTCAGTCATATTCCCAGGACACATGGATCCAGAATCAAACCTCAGTCATGTTCGCAGGCCACAGGTTTCAACAATCAAACCTCAGACATATTCCCAGGCCACAGGTGTCCAGAATCAAACCTCAGTCATGTTCTCAGGGAACAGGCTTCCAGAAACAAATCTCTGTCATGTTCCCAGGCAACAGGGTTCCACAATCAAACTTCAGTCATGTTCCCAGGCTACAGGGTTCCAAAATCCAACCGATGTCATGTTCCGAGGCCACAGGGTTCCACCAGCAAACCTCAGTCTTGTTCCCAGGATACAGGTTTCCAGAATCAACCCAATATCATGTTCCCTGGCCACAGTCTTCCAGACTCAAACCTCAGTCATGTTGCCAGCCCACAGGTTTCCACCAACAAACCTCAGACATGTTCCCAGGCCACAGGGTTCCAGAGTCAAACCGTTCTCATGTTCCCAGGCCACAGGATTCCAGAATCCACCGAGGTCATGTTCCCAGGCCATAGCGTTCCAGAATCAATCCTCAGTTATGTTCCCAGGCTACAGGGTTCCAAAATAAAACCTCAGTCATGTTCCCAGTCCACAGGGTTCCAGAACCAAGGCTCAGTCAGGATCCCAGGGCACAGTATTCCACTATCTAAACAGATGTCATGTTTCCAGGCCACAGTTTTCCAGAATCATGCCTCAGTCATGTTCCCAGGCCACAGGGATCCAGAATCAAAACTCACTCTTGTTGCCAGGCCATAGGGTACCACCATCAAACCTCAGTCATATACCCAGGCCACAGGTTTCCAGAATCAAACCGATTTCATGTTCCCAGGCAACAGGGTACCAGGATCCAAACCGATGTCATGTTCCAAGGCCACAGGATTCCACAATCTAACATCAGTCATGTTCCCAGGCCAATGGTTTCCAGAATCAAACCTCAGTCATATTCCCAAGACACATGGTTCCAGAATCAAACCTCAGTCATATTCGCAGGCCACAGGTTTCAACAATCAAACCTCAGTCTTGTTCCTAGGACACAGGTGTCCAGAATCAAATCTCTGTCATGTTCCCAGGCCACAGGGTTCCACAATCAAACCTCATTCATGTTCCCAGGCGACAGGGTTCCAGAATCAAGCCTCAGTCATGTTGCCAGTCCACAGGTTTCTGCAATCAAACCTCAGTCAAGTTCTCAGGCCACAGGGTTCCAGAATCAAGCCTCAGTCATTTTGCCAGGCCAGAGTGTTCCGCCATCAAACCACACACATGATTCCAGGACACATGTTTCCACAATGAAACCTCAGTCATTTTCCCAGGCCACAGGTTTCCAGAATCAAACCTCAGTCATATTCCCAGGACACATGGTTCCAGAATCAAACCTCAGTCATGTTCGCAGGCCACAGGTTTCAACAATCAAACCTCAGTCATGGTCCCAGGACACAGGTGTGCAGAATCAAAACTCAGTCATGTTCCCAGGGAACAGGGTTCCAGAAGCAAACCTCAGTCTTGTTCCCCGGACACAGGGTTCCAGAATCAACCCGATATCATATTCCCTGGCCACAGTCTTCCAGAATCAAACCTCAGTCTTGTTGCCAGGACATAGGGTACCACGGTCAAACCTCAGTCATATTCCCAGGCCACGGGTTTCCAGAATCAAAACGATTTCATGTTCCCAGGCAACAGGGTACCAAAATCCAAACCGATGTCATGTTCCCAGGCCACAGGATTCCACAATCTAACATCAGTCATGTTCCCAGGCCAATGGTTTCCATAATCAAATTTCAGTCATATTCCCAGGGCACATGGTTCCAGAATCAAACCTCAGTCATGTTCCCAGGCCATAGGTTTCAAAAATCAGACCTCAGTCATGCTCCCAAGAGACAGGTGTCCAGAATCAAACCTCAGTCATGTTCCCAGGGAACAGGCATCCAGAAAGAAACCTCAGTCATGTTCCCAGGCCACAGGGTTCCAGAAGCAAACCTCAGTCTTGTTCCCAGGACACAGGTTTCCACAATCAACCCGATATCATGTTCCGTGGCAAGAGTCTTCCAGGATCAAACGTCAGTCATGTTGCCAGGCCACAAGTTTCCACCATCAAACCTCAGACATGTTCCCAGGCCACAGGGTTAAAGAATCAAACCGTTCTCATGTTTCCAGGCCACAGGGTTCCAGAATCCACCGATGTCATGTTCCCAGGCCACAGGATTCCACAATCTAACATCAGTCATGTTCCCAGGCCAATGGTTTCCAGAATCAAACCTCAGTCATATTCCCAGGACACATGGTTCCAGAATCAAACCTCAGTCATGTTCCCAGGGAACAGGCTTCCAGAAACAAACCTCAGTCATGTTCCCAGGCCACAGGGTTCCAGAATCCAGCCGATGTCATGTTCCCAGCCCACAGGCGTCCAGAAGCAAACCTCAGTCTTGTTCCCAGGACACAGGGTTCCAGAATCAAACCGATATCATGTTCCTTGGCCACAGTCTTCCAGAATCAAACCTCAGTCATGTTACCAGGCCACAGGTTTCCACCATCAAACCGCAGACATGTTCCAAAGGCCACAGGTTTCCAGAATCAAACCGTTCTCATGTTCCCAGGACACAGGGTTCCACCATCAAGCCTCAGTCATGTTCCCAGGCCTGAGTGTTCCACAATCAAACCTAAGTCATCTTGCCAGGCCATAGGGTACCACCATCAAACCTCAGTCATATTTCCAGGCCACAGGTTTCCAGAATCAAACCGATTTCATATTCCCAGGCAACAGGGTACCAGAATCCAAACCGATGTCATGTTCCCAGGCCACAGTATTCCACAATCTAACATCACTCATGTTCACAGGTCAATGGTTTCCATAGTCAAACCTCAGTCATATTCCCAGGACACAGGGTTCCAGAATAAAACCTCAGTCATGTTCCCTAGACACAGGTTTCAAAAATATATCCCAGTCATGTTCACAGCCCACAGGTTCCACAATTAAAGCTCAGTCATATTCCCAGGCCAGAGGGATCCACAATCAAACCTCAGTCCTATTGCCATGCCACGGTTTCACCATAAAGCCTCAGTCATGTTCCCAGGCCAGAGTGTTCCACAGTCAAACCTAAGTCATCTTGCCAGGCAACAGGGTTCCACCATCAAACCTCAGTCCTGTTGCCAGGCCACAGGGTTCCACCATCAAGCCTCAGTCATGTTCCCTGCACACAGGGTTCCTCCATCAAACCTCAATCATGTTCCTAGGACACAGGGTTCCAGAATCAAACCAATGTCAAGTTCCCAGGCCATGGTTTTCAAGTACCAGACCACAGTCATGTTTCCAGGACACAGGGTTCCACAGTCAATCCTCAGTCATGTTGCCAGTCCACAGGTTTCTGCCATCAAACCTCAGTCAAGTTCCCAGGCCATAGGGTTCCAGAATCAAGCCTCAGTCATTTTGCCAGGCCAGAGTTTTCCACCATCAAACCTCAGTCATGATCCCAGGCCAAATGTTTCGACAATGAATCCTAAGTGATTTTCCCAGGCCACAGGTTTCCAGAATCAAACCTCAGTCATATTCCCAGGACACATGGATCCAGAATCAAACCTCAGTCATGTTCGCAGGCCACAGGTTTCAACAATCAAACCTCAGACATATTCCCAGGCCACAGGTGTCCAGAATCAAACCTCAGTCATGTTCTCAGGGAACAGGCTTCCAGAAACAAATCTCTGTCATGTTCCCAGGCAACAGGGTTCCACAATCAAACTTCAGTCATGTTCCCAGGCTACAGGGTTCCAAAATCCAACCGATGTCATGTTCCGAGGCCACAGGGTTCCACCAGCAAACCTCAGTCTTGTTCCCAGGATACAGGTTTCCAGAATCAACCCAATATCATGTTCCCTGGCCACAGTCTTCCAGACTCAAACCTCAGTCATGTTGCCAGCCCACAGGTTTCCACCAACAAACCTCAGACATGTTCCCAGGCCACAGGGTTCCAGAGTCAAACCGTTCTCATGTTCCCAGGCCACAGGATTCCAGAATCCACCGAGGTCATGTTCCCAGGCCATAGCGTTCCAGAATCAATCCTCAGTTATGTTCCCAGGCTACAGGGTTCCAAAATAAAACCTCAGTCATGTTCCCAGTCCACAGGGTTCCAGAACCAAGGCTCAGTCAGGATCCCAGGGCACAGTATTCCACTATCTAAACAGATGTCATGTTTCCAGGCCACAGTTTTCCAGAATCACGCCTCAGTCATGTTCCCAGGCCACAGGGATCCAGAATCAAAACTCACTCTTGTTGCCAGGCCATAGGGTACCACCATCAAACCTCAGTCATATACCCAGGCCACAGGTTTCCAGAATCAAACCGATTTCATGTTCCCAGGCAACAGGGTACCAGGATCCAAACCGATGTCATGTTCCAAGGCCACAGGATTCCACAATCTAACATCAGTCATGTTCCCAGGCCAATGGTTTCCAGAATCAAACCTCAGTCATATTCCCAAGACACATGGTTCCAGAATCAAACCTCAGTCATATTCGCAGGCCACAGGTTTCAACAATCAAACCTCAGTCTTGTTCCTAGGACACAGGTGTCCAGAATCAAATCTCTGTCATGTTCCCAGGCCACAGGGTTCCACAATCAAACCTCATTCATGTTCCCAGGCGACAGGGTTCCAGAATCAAGCCTCAGTCATGTTGCCAGTCCACAGGTTTCTGCAATCAAACCTCAGTCAAGTTCTCAGGCCACAGGGTTCCAGAATCAAGCCTCAGTCATTTTGCCAGGCCAGAGTGTTCCGCCATCAAACCACACACATGATTCCAGGACACATGTTTCCACAATGAAACCTCAGTCATTTTCCCAGGCCACAGGTTTCCAGAATCAAACCTCAGTCATATTCCCAGGACACATGGTTCCAGAATCAAACCTCAGTCATGTTCGCAGGCCACAGGTTTCAACAATCAAACCTCAGTCATGGTCCCAGGACACAGGTGTGCAGAATCAAAACTCAGTCATGTTCCCAGGGAACAGGGTTCCAGAAGCAAACCTCAGTCTTGTTCCCCGGACACAGGGTTCCAGAATCAACCCGATATCATATTCCCTGGCCACAGTCTTCCAGAATCAAACCTCAGTCTTGTTGCCAGGACATAGGGTACCACGGTCAAACCTCAGTCATATTCCCAGGCCACGGGTTTCCAGAATCAAAACGATTTCATGTTCCCAGGCAACAGGGTACCAAAATCCAAACCGATGTCATGTTCCCAGGCCACAGGATTCCACAATCTAACATCAGTCATGTTCCCAGGCCAATGGTTTCCATAATCAAATTTCAGTCATATTCCCAGGGCACATGGTTCCAGAATCAAACCTCAGTCATGTTCCCAGGCCATAGGTTTCAAAAATCAGACCTCAGTCATGCTCCCAAGAGACAGGTGTCCAGAATCAAACCTCAGTCATGTTCCCAGGGAACAGGCATCCAGAAAGAAACCTCAGTCATGTTCCCAGGCCACAGGGTTCCAGAAGCAAACCTCAGTCTTGTTCCCAGGACACAGGTTTCCACAATCAACCCGATATCATGTTCCGTGGCAAGAGTCTTCCAGGATCAAACGTCAGTCATGTTGCCAGGCCACAAGTTTCCACCATCAAACCTCAGACATGTTCCCAGGCCACAGGGTTAAAGAATCAAACCGTTCTCATGTTTCCAGGCCACAGGGTTCCAGAATCCACCGATGTCATGTTCCCAGGCCACAGGATTCCACAATCTAACATCAGTCATGTTCCCAGGCCAATGGTTTCCAGAATCAAACCTCAGTCATATTCCCAGGACACATGGTTCCAGAATCAAACCTCAGTCATGTTCCCAGGGAACAGGCTTCCAGAAACAAACCTCAGTCATGTTCCCAGGCCACAGGGTTCCAGAATCCAGCCGATGTCATGTTCCCAGCCCACAGGCGTCCAGAAGCAAACCTCAGTCTTGTTCCCAGGACACAGGGTTCCAGAATCAAACCGATATCATGTTCCTTGGCCACAGTCTTCCAGAATCAAACCTCAGTCATGTTACCAGGCCACAGGTTTCCACCATCAAACCGCAGACATGTTCCAAAGGCCACAGGTTTCCAGAATCAAACCGTTCTCATGTTCCCAGGACACAGGGTTCCACCATCAAGCCTCAGTCATGTTCCCAGGCCTGAGTGTTCCACAATCAAACCTAAGTCATCTTGCCAGGCCATAGGGTACCACCATCAAACCTCAGTCATATTTCCAGGCCACAGGTTTCCAGAATCAAACCGATTTCATATTCCCAGGCAACAGGGTACCAGAATCCAAACCGATGTCATGTTCCCAGGCCACAGTATTCCACAATCTAACATCACTCATGTTCACAGGTCAATGGTTTCCATAGTCAAACCTCAGTCATATTCCCAGGACACAGGGTTCCAGAATAAAACCTCAGTCATGTTCCCTAGACACAGGTTTCAAAAATATATCCCAGTCATGTTCACAGCCCACAGGTTCCACAATTAAAGCTCAGTCATATTCCCAGGCCAGAGGGATCCACAATCAAACCTCAGTCCTATTGCCATGCCACGGTTTCACCATAAAGCCTCAGTCATGTTCCCAGGCCAGAGTGTTCCACAGTCAAACCTAAGTCATCTTGCCAGGCAACAGGGTTCCACCATCAAACCTCAGTCCTGTTGCCAGGCCACAGGGTTCCACCATCAAGCCTCAGTCATGTTCCCTGCACACAGGGTTCCTCCATCAAACCTCAATCATGTTCCTAGGACACAGGGTTCCAGAATCAAACCAATGTCAAGTTCCCAGGCCATGGTTTTCAAGTACCAGACCACAGTCATGTTTCCAGGACACAGGGTTCCACAGTCAATCCTCAGTCATGTTGCCAGTCCACAGGTTTCTGCCATCAAACCTCAGTCAAGTTCCCAGGCCATAGGGTTCCAGAATCAAGCCTCAGTCATTTTGCCAGGCCAGAGTTTTCCACCATCAAACCTCAGTCATGATCCCAGGCCAAATGTTTCGACAATGAATCCTAAGTGATTTTCCCAGGCCACAGGTTTCCAGAATCAAACCTCAGTCATATTCCCAGGACACATGGATCCAGAATCAAACCTCAGTCATGTTCGCAGGCCACAGGTTTCAACAATCAAACCTCAGACATATTCCCAGGCCACAGGTGTCCAGAATCAAACCTCAGTCATGTTCTCAGGGAACAGGCTTCCAGAAACAAATCTCTGTCATGTTCCCAGGCAACAGGGTTCCACAATCAAACTTCAGTCATGTTCCCAGGCTACAGGGTTCCAAAATCCAACCGATGTCATGTTCCGAGGCCACAGGGTTCCACCAGCAAACCTCAGTCTTGTTCCCAGGATACAGGTTTCCAGAATCAACCCAATATCATGTTCCCTGGCCACAGTCTTCCAGACTCAAACCTCAGTCATGTTGCCAGCCCACAGGTTTCCACCAACAAACCTCAGACATGTTCCCAGGCCACAGGGTTCCAGAGTCAAACCGTTCTCATGTTCCCAGGCCACAGGATTCCAGAATCCACCGAGGTCATGTTCCCAGGCCATAGCGTTCCAGAATCAATCCTCAGTTATGTTCCCAGGCTACAGGGTTCCAAAATAAAACCTCAGTCATGTTCCCAGTCCACAGGGTTCCAGAACCAAGGCTCAGTCAGGATCCCAGGGCACAGTATTCCACTATCTAAACAGATGTCATGTTTCCAGGCCACAGTTTTCCAGAATCACGCCTCAGTCATGTTCCCAGGCCACAGGGATCCAGAATCAAAACTCACTCTTGTTGCCAGGCCATAGGGTACCACCATCAAACCTCAGTCATATACCCAGGCCACAGGTTTCCAGAATCAAACCGATTTCATGTTCCCAGGCAACAGGGTACCAGGATCCAAACCGATGTCATGTTCCAAGGCCACAGGATTCCACAATCTAACATCAGTCATGTTCCCAGGCCAATGGTTTCCAGAATCAAACCTCAGTCATATTCCCAAGACACATGGTTCCAGAATCAAACCTCAGTCATATTCGCAGGCCACAGGTTTCAACAATCAAACCTCAGTCTTGTTCCTAGGACACAGGTGTCCAGAATCAAATCTCTGTCATGTTCCCAGGCCACAGGGTTCCACAATCAAACCTCATTCATGTTCCCAGGCGACAGGGTTCCAGAATCAAGCCTCAGTCATGTTGCCAGTCCACAGGTTTCTGCAATCAAACCTCAGTCAAGTTCTCAGGCCACAGGGTTCCAGAATCAAGCCTCAGTCATTTTGCCAGGCCAGAGTGTTCCGCCATCAAACCACACACATGATTCCAGGACACATGTTTCCACAATGAAACCTCAGTCATTTTCCCAGGCCACAGGTTTCCAGAATCAAACCTCAGTCATATTCCCAGGACACATGGTTCCAGAATCAAACCTCAGTCATGTTCGCAGGCCACAGGTTTCAACAATCAAACCTCAGTCATGGTCCCAGGACACAGGTGTGCAGAATCAAAACTCAGTCATGTTCCCAGGGAACAGGGTTCCAGAAGCAAACCTCAGTCTTGTTCCCCGGACACAGGGTTCCAGAATCAACCCGATATCATATTCCCTGGCCACAGTCTTCCAGAATCAAACCTCAGTCTTGTTGCCAGGACATAGGGTACCACGGTCAAACCTCAGTCATATTCCCAGGCCACGGGTTTCCAGAATCAAAACGATTTCATGTTCCCAGGCAACAGGGTACCAAAATCCAAACCGATGTCATGTTCCCAGGCCACAGGATTCCACAATCTAACATCAGTCATGTTCCCAGGCCAATGGTTTCCATAATCAAATTTCAGTCATATTCCCAGGGCACATGGTTCCAGAATCAAACCTCAGTCATGTTCCCAGGCCATAGGTTTCAAAAATCAGACCTCAGTCATGCTCCCAAGAGACAGGTGTCCAGAATCAAACCTCAGTCATGTTCCCAGGGAACAGGCATCCAGAAAGAAACCTCAGTCATGTTCCCAGGCCACAGGGTTCCAGAAGCAAACCTCAGTCTTGTTCCCAGGACACAGGTTTCCACAGTCAACCCGATATCATGTTCCGTGGCAAGAGTCTTCCAGGATCAAAGGTCAGTCATGTTGCCAGGCCACAAGTTTCCACCATCTAACCTCAGACATGTTCCCAGGCCACAGGGTTAAAGAATCAAACCGTTCTCATGTTTCCAGGCCACAGGGTTCCAGAATCCACCGATGTCATGTTCCCAGGCCACAGGATTCCACAATCTAACATCAGTCATGTTCCCAGGCCAATGGTTTCCAGAATCAAACCTCAGTCATATTCCCAGGACACATGGTTCCAGAATCAAACCTCAGTCATGTTCCCAGGGAACAGGCTTCCAGAAACAAACCTCAGTCATGTTCCCAGGCCACAGGGTTCCAGAATCCAGCCGATGTCATGTTCCCAGCCCACAGGCGTCCAGAAGCAAACCTCAGTCTTGTTCCCAGGACACAGGGTTCCAGAATCAAACCGATATCATGTTCCTTGGCCACAGTCTTCCAGAATCAAACCTCAGTCATGTTACCAGGCCACAGGTTTCCACCATCAAACCGCAGACATGTTCCAAAGGCCACAGGTTTCCAGAATCAAACCGTTCTCATGTTCCCAGGACACAGGGTTCCACCATCAAGCCTCAGTCATGTTCCCAGGCCTGAGTGTTCCACAATCAAACCTAAGTCATCTTGCCAGGCCATAGGGTACCACCATCAAACCTCAGTCATATTTCCAGGCCACAGGTTTCCAGAATCAAACCGATTTCATATTCCCAGGCAACAGGGTACCAGAATCCAAACCGATGTCATGTTCCCAGGCCACAGTATTCCACAATCTAACATCACTCATGTTCACAGGTCAATGGTTTCCATAGTCAAACCTCAGTCATATTCCCAGGACACAGGGTTCCAGAATAAAACCTCAGTCATGTTCCCTAGACACAGGTTTCAAAAATATATCCCAGTCATGTTCACAGCCCACAGGTTCCACAATTAAAGCTCAGTCATATTCCCAGGCCAGAGGGATCCACAATCAAACCTCAGTCCTATTGCCATGCCACGGTTTCACCATAAAGCCTCAGTCATGTTCCCAGGCCAGAGTGTTCCACAGTCAAACCTAAGTCATCTTGCCAGGCAACAGGGTTCCACCATCAAACCTCAGTCCTGTTGCCAGGCCACAGGGTTCCACCATCAAGCCTCAGTCATGTTCCCTGCACACAGGGTTCCTCCATCAAACCTCAATCATGTTCCTAGGACACAGGGTTCCAGAATCAAACCAATGTCAAGTTCCCAGGCCATGGTTTTCAAGTACCAGACCACAGTCATGTTTCCAGGACACAGGGTTCCACAGTCAATCCTCAGTCATGTTGCCAGTCCACAGGTTTCTGCCATCAAACCTCAGTCAAGTTCCCAGGCCATAGGGTTCCAGAATCAAGCCTCAGTCATTTTGCCAGGCCAGAGTTTTCCACCATCAAACCTCAGTCATGATCCCAGGCCAAATGTTTCGACAATGAATCCTAAGTGATTTTCCCAGGCCACAGGTTTCCAGAATCAAACCTCAGTCATATTCCCAGGACACATGGATCCAGAATCAAACCTCAGTCATGTTCGCAGGCCACAGGTTTCAACAATCAAACCTCAGACATATTCCCAGGCCACAGGTGTCCAGAATCAAACCTCAGTCATGTTCTCAGGGAACAGGCTTCCAGAAACAAATCTCTGTCATGTTCCCAGGCAACAGGGTTCCACAATCAAACTTCAGTCATGTTCCCAGGCTACAGGGTTCCAAAATCCAACCGATGTCATGTTCCGAGGCCACAGGGTTCCACCAGCAAACCTCAGTCTTGTTCCCAGGATACAGGTTTCCAGAATCAACCCAATATCATGTTCCCTGGCCACAGTCTTCCAGACTCAAACCTCAGTCATGTTGCCAGCCCACAGGTTTCCACCAACAAACCTCAGACATGTTCCCAGGCCACAGGGTTCCAGAGTCAAACCGTTCTCATGTTCCCAGGCCACAGGATTCCAGAATCCACCGAGGTCATGTTCCCAGGCCATAGCGTTCCAGAATCAATCCTCAGTTATGTTCCCAGGCTACAGGGTTCCAAAATAAAACCTCAGTCATGTTCCCAGTCCACAGGGTTCCAGAACCAAGGCTCAGTCAGGATCCCAGGGCACAGTATTCCACTATCTAAACAGATGTCATGTTTCCAGGCCACAGTTTTCCAGAATCACGCCTCAGTCATGTTCCCAGGCCACAGGGATCCAGAATCAAAACTCACTCTTGTTGCCAGGCCATAGGGTACCACCATCAAACCTCAGTCATATACCCAGGCCACAGGTTTCCAGAATCAAACCGATTTCATGTTCCCAGGCAACAGGGTACCAGGATCCAAACCGATGTCATGTTCCAAGGCCACAGGATTCCACAATCTAACATCAGTCATGTTCCCAGGCCAATGGTTTCCAGAATCAAACCTCAGTCATATTCCCAAGACACATGGTTCCAGAATCAAACCTCAGTCATATTCGCAGGCCACAGGTTTCAACAATCAAACCTCAGTCTTGTTCCTAGGACACAGGTGTCCAGAATCAAATCTCTGTCATGTTCCCAGGCCACAGGGTTCCACAATCAAACCTCATTCATGTTCCCAGGCGACAGGGTTCCAGAATCAAGCCTCAGTCATGTTGCCAGTCCACAGGTTTCTGCAATCAAACCTCAGTCAAGTTCTCAGGCCACAGGGTTCCAGAATCAAGCCTCAGTCATTTTGCCAGGCCAGAGTGTTCCGCCATCAAACCACACACATGATTCCAGGACACATGTTTCCACAATGAAACCTCAGTCATTTTCCCAGGCCACAGGTTTCCAGAATCAAACCTCAGTCATATTCCCAGGACACATGGTTCCAGAATCAAACCTCAGTCATGTTCGCAGGCCACAGGTTTCAACAATCAAACCTCAGTCATGGTCCCAGGACACAGGTGTGCAGAATCAAAACTCAGTCATGTTCCCAGGGAACAGGGTTCCAGAAGCAAACCTCAGTCTTGTTCCCCGGACACAGGGTTCCAGAATCAACCCGATATCATATTCCCTGGCCACAGTCTTCCAGAATCAAACCTCAGTCTTGTTGCCAGGACATAGGGTACCACGGTCAAACCTCAGTCATATTCCCAGGCCACGGGTTTCCAGAATCAAAACGATTTCATGTTCCCAGGCAACAGGGTACCAAAATCCAAACCGATGTCATGTTCCCAGGCCACAGGATTCCACAATCTAACATCAGTCATGTTCCCAGGCCAATGGTTTCCATAATCAAATTTCAGTCATATTCCCAGGGCACATGGTTCCAGAATCAAACCTCAGTCATGTTCCCAGGCCATAGGTTTCAAAAATCAGACCTCAGTCATGCTCCCAAGAGACAGGTGTCCAGAATCAAACCTCAGTCATGTTCCCAGGGAACAGGCATCCAGAAAGAAACCTCAGTCATGTTCCCAGGCCACAGGGTTCCAGAAGCAAACCTCAGTCTTGTTCCCAGGACACAGGTTTCCACAATCAACCCGATATCATGTTCCGTGGCAAGAGTCTTCCAGGATCAAACGTCAGTCATGTTGCCAGGCCACAAGTTTCCACCATCTAACCTCAGACATGTTCCCAGGCCACAGGGTTAAAGAATCAAACCGTTCTCATGTTTCCAGGCCACAGGGTTCCAGAATCCACCGATGTCATGTTCCCAGGCCACAGGATTCCACAATCTAACATCAGTCATGTTCCCAGGCCAATGGTTTCCAGAATCAAACCTCAGTCATATTCCCAGGACACATGGTTCCAGAATCAAACCTCAGTCATGTTCCCAGGGAACAGGCTTCCAGAAACAAACCTCAGTCATGTTCCCAGGCCACAGGGTTCCAGAATCCAGCCGATGTCATGTTCCCAGCCCACAGGCGTCCAGAAGCAAACCTCAGTCTTGTTCCCAGGACACAGGGTTCCAGAATCAAACCGATATCATGTTCCTTGGCCACAGTCTTCCAGAATCAAACCTCAGTCATGTTACCAGGCCACAGGTTTCCACCATCAAACCGCAGACATGTTCCAAAGGCCACAGGTTTCCAGAATCAAACCGTTCTCATGTTCCCAGGACACAGGGTTCCACCATCAAGCCTCAGTCATGTTCCCAGGCCTGAGTGTTCCACAATCAAACCTAAGTCATCTTGCCAGGCCATAGGGTACCACCATCAAACCTCAGTCATATTTCCAGGCCACAGGTTTCCAGAATCAAACCGATTTCATATTCCCAGGCAACAGGGTACCAGAATCCAAACCGATGTCATGTTCCCAGGCCACAGTATTCCACAATCTAACATCACTCATGTTCACAGGTCAATGGTTTCCATAGTCAAACCTCAGTCATATTCCCAGGACACAGGGTTCCAGAATAAAACCTCAGTCATGTTCCCTAGACACAGGTTTCAAAAATATATCCCAGTCATGTTCACAGCCCACAGGTTCCACAATTAAAGCTCAGTCATATTCCCAGGCCAGAGGGATCCACAATCAAACCTCAGTCCTATTGCCATGCCACGGTTTCACCATAAAGCCTCAGTCATGTTCCCAGGCCAGAGTGTTCCACAGTCAAACCTAAGTCATCTTGCCAGGCAACAGGGTTCCACCATCAAACCTCAGTCCTGTTGCCAGGCCACAGGGTTCCACCATCAAGCCTCAGTCATGTTCCCTGCACACAGGGTTCCTCCATCAAACCTCAATCATGTTCCTAGGACACAGGGTTCCAGAATCAAACCAATGTCAAGTTCCCAGGCCATGGTTTTCAAGTACCAGACCACAGTCATGTTTCCAGGACACAGGGTTCCACAGTCAATCCTCAGTCATGTTGCCAGTCCACAGGTTTCTGCCATCAAACCTCAGTCAAGTTCCCAGGCCATAGGGTTCCAGAATCAAGCCTCAGTCATTTTGCCAGGCCAGAGTTTTCCACCATCAAACCTCAGTCATGATCCCAGGCCAAATGTTTCGACAATGAATCCTAAGTGATTTTCCCAGGCCACAGGTTTCCAGAATCAAACCTCAGTCATATTCCCAGGACACATGGATCCAGAATCAAACCTCAGTCATGTTCGCAGGCCACAGGTTTCAACAATCAAACCTCAGACATATTCCCAGGCCACAGGTGTCCAGAATCAAACCTCAGTCATGTTCTCAGGGAACAGGCTTCCAGAAACAAATCTCTGTCATGTTCCCAGGCAACAGGGTTCCACAATCAAACTTCAGTCATGTTCCCAGGCTACAGGGTTCCAAAATCCAACCGATGTCATGTTCCGAGGCCACAGGGTTCCACCAGCAAACCTCAGTCTTGTTCCCAGGATACAGGTTTCCAGAATCAACCCAATATCATGTTCCCTGGCCACAGTCTTCCAGACTCAAACCTCAGTCATGTTGCCAGCCCACAGGTTTCCACCAACAAACCTCAGACATGTTCCCAGGCCACAGGGTTCCAGAGTCAAACCGTTCTCATGTTCCCAGGCCACAGGATTCCAGAATCCACCGAGGTCATGTTCCCAGGCCATAGCGTTCCAGAATCAATCCTCAGTTATGTTCCCAGGCTACAGGGTTCCAAAATAAAACCTCAGTCATGTTCCCAGTCCACAGGGTTCCAGAACCAAGGCTCAGTCAGGATCCCAGGGCACAGTATTCCACTATCTAAACAGATGTCATGTTTCCAGGCCACAGTTTTCCAGAATCACGCCTCAGTCATGTTCCCAGGCCACAGGGATCCAGAATCAAAACTCACTCTTGTTGCCAGGCCATAGGGTACCACCATCAAACCTCAGTCATATACCCAGGCCACAGGTTTCCAGAATCAAACCGATTTCATGTTCCCAGGCAACAGGGTACCAGGATCCAAACCGATGTCATGTTCCAAGGCCACAGGATTCCACAATCTAACATCAGTCATGTTCCCAGGCCAATGGTTTCCAGAATCAAACCTCAGTCATATTCCCAAGACACATGGTTCCAGAATCAAACCTCAGTCATATTCGCAGGCCACAGGTTTCAACAATCAAACCTCAGTCTTGTTCCTAGGACACAGGTGTCCAGAATCAAATCTCTGTCATGTTCCCAGGCCACAGGGTTCCACAATCAAACCTCATTCATGTTCCCAGGCGACAGGGTTCCAGAATCAAGCCTCAGTCATGTTGCCAGTCCACAGGTTTCTGCAATCAAACCTCAGTCAAGTTCTCAGGCCACAGGGTTCCAGAATCAAGCCTCAGTCATTTTGCCAGGCCAGAGTGTTCCGCCATCAAACCACACACATGATTCCAGGACACATGTTTCCACAATGAAACCTCAGTCATTTTCCCAGGCCACAGGTTTCCAGAATCAAACCTCAGTCATATTCCCAGGACACATGGTTCCAGAATCAAACCTCAGTCATGTTCGCAGGCCACAGGTTTCAACAATCAAACCTCAGTCATGGTCCCAGGACACAGGTGTGCAGAATCAAAACTCAGTCATGTTCCCAGGGAACAGGGTTCCAGAAGCAAACCTCAGTCTTGTTCCCCGGACACAGGGTTCCAGAATCAACCCGATATCATATTCCCTGGCCACAGTCTTCCAGAATCAAACCTCAGTCTTGTTGCCAGGACATAGGGTACCACGGTCAAACCTCAGTCATATTCCCAGGCCACGGGTTTCCAGAATCAAAACGATTTCATGTTCCCAGGCAACAGGGTACCAAAATCCAAACCGATGTCATGTTCCCAGGCCACAGGATTCCACAATCTAACATCAGTCATGTTCCCAGGCCAATGGTTTCCATAATCAAATTTCAGTCATATTCCCAGGGCACATGGTTCCAGAATCAAACCTCAGTCATGTTCCCAGGCCATAGGTTTCAAAAATCAGACCTCAGTCATGCTCCCAAGAGACAGGTGTCCAGAATCAAACCTCAGTCATGTTCCCAGGGAACAGGCATCCAGAAAGAAACCTCAGTCATGTTCCCAGGCCACAGGGTTCCAGAAGCAAACCTCAGTCTTGTTCCCAGGACACAGGTTTCCACAATCAACCCGATATCATGTTCCGTGGCAAGAGTCTTCCAGGATCAAACGTCAGTCATGTTGCCAGGCCACAAGTTTCCACCATCAAACCTCAGACATGTTCCCAGGCCACAGGGTTAAAGAATCAAACCGTTCTCATGTTTCCAGGCCACAGGGTTCCAGAATCCACCGATGTCATGTTCCCAGGCCACAGGATTCCACAATCTAACATCAGTCATGTTCCCAGGCCAATGGTTTCCAGAATCAAACCTCAGTCATATTCCCAGGACACATGGTTCCAGAATCAAACCTCAGTCATGTTCCCAGGGAACAGGCTTCCAGAAACAAACCTCAGTCATGTTCCCAGGCCACAGGGTTCCAGAATCCAGCCGATGTCATGTTCCCAGCCCACAGGCGTCCAGAAGCAAACCTCAGTCTTGTTCCCAGGACACAGGGTTCCAGAATCAAACCGATATCATGTTCCTTGGCCACAGTCTTCCAGAATCAAACCTCAGTCATGTTACCAGGCCACAGGTTTCCACCATCAAACCGCAGACATGTTCCAAAGGCCACAGGTTTCCAGAATCAAACCGTTCTCATGTTCCCAGGACACAGGGTTCCACCATCAAGCCTCAGTCATGTTCCCAGGCCTGAGTGTTCCACAATCAAACCTAAGTCATCTTGCCAGGCCATAGGGTACCACCATCAAACCTCAGTCATATTTCCAGGCCACAGGTTTCCAGAATCAAACCGATTTCATATTCCCAGGCAACAGGGTACCAGAATCCAAACCGATGTCATGTTCCCAGGCCACAGTATTCCACAATCTAACATCACTCATGTTCACAGGTCAATGGTTTCCATAGTCAAACCTCAGTCATATTCCCAGGACACAGGGTTCCAGAATAAAACCTCAGTCATGTTCCCTAGACACAGGTTTCAAAAATATATCCCAGTCATGTTCACAGCCCACAGGTTCCACAATTAAAGCTCAGTCATATTCCCAGGCCAGAGGGATCCACAATCAAACCTCAGTCCTATTGCCATGCCACGGTTTCACCATAAAGCCTCAGTCATGTTCCCAGGCCAGAGTGTTCCACAGTCAAACCTAAGTCATCTTGCCAGGCAACAGGGTTCCACCATCAAACCTCAGTCCTGTTGCCAGGCCACAGGGTTCCACCATCAAGCCTCAGTCATGTTCCCTGCACACAGGGTTCCTCCATCAAACCTCAATCATGTTCCTAGGACACAGGGTTCCAGAATCAAACCAATGTCAAGTTCCCAGGCCATGGTTTTCAAGTACCAGACCACAGTCATGTTTCCAGGACACAGGGTTCCACAGTCAATCCTCAGTCATGTTGCCAGTCCACAGGTTTCTGCCATCAAACCTCAGTCAAGTTCCCAGGCCATAGGGTTCCAGAATCAAGCCTCAGTCATTTTGCCAGGCCAGAGTTTTCCACCATCAAACCTCAGTCATGATCCCAGGCCAAATGTTTCGACAATGAATCCTAAGTGATTTTCCCAGGCCACAGGTTTCCAGAATCAAACCTCAGTCATATTCCCAGGACACATGGATCCAGAATCAAACCTCAGTCATGTTCGCAGGCCACAGGTTTCAACAATCAAACCTCAGACATATTCCCAGGCCACAGGTGTCCAGAATCAAACCTCAGTCATGTTCTCAGGGAACAGGCTTCCAGAAACAAATCTCTGTCATGTTCCCAGGCAACAGGGTTCCACAATCAAACTTCAGTCATGTTCCCAGGCTACAGGGTTCCAAAATCCAACCGATGTCATGTTCCGAGGCCACAGGGTTCCACCAGCAAACCTCAGTCTTGTTCCCAGGATACAGGTTTCCAGAATCAACCCAATATCATGTTCCCTGGCCACAGTCTTCCAGACTCAAACCTCAGTCATGTTGCCAGCCCACAGGTTTCCACCAACAAACCTCAGACATGTTCCCAGGCCACAGGGTTCCAGAGTCAAACCGTTCTCATGTTCCCAGGCCACAGGATTCCAGAATCCACCGAGGTCATGTTCCCAGGCCATAGCGTTCCAGAATCAATCCTCAGTTATGTTCCCAGGCTACAGGGTTCCAAAATAAAACCTCAGTCATGTTCCCAGTCCACAGGGTTCCAGAACCAAGGCTCAGTCAGGATCCCAGGGCACAGTATTCCACTATCTAAACAGATGTCATGTTTCCAGGCCACAGTTTTCCAGAATCACGCCTCAGTCATGTTCCCAGGCCACAGGGATCCAGAATCAAAACTCACTCTTGTTGCCAGGCCATAGGGTACCACCATCAAACCTCAGTCATATACCCAGGCCACAGGTTTCCAGAATCAAACCGATTTCATGTTCCCAGGCAACAGGGTACCAGGATCCAAACCGATGTCATGTTCCAAGGCCACAGGATTCCACAATCTAACATCAGTCATGTTCCCAGGCCAATGGTTTCCAGAATCAAACCTCAGTCATATTCCCAAGACACATGGTTCCAGAATCAAACCTCAGTCATATTCGCAGGCCACAGGTTTCAACAATCAAACCTCAGTCTTGTTCCTAGGACACAGGTGTCCAGAATCAAATCTCTGTCATGTTCCCAGGCCACAGGGTTCCACAATCAAACCTCATTCATGTTCCCAGGCGACAGGGTTCCAGAATCAAGCCTCAGTCATGTTGCCAGTCCACAGGTTTCTGCAATCAAACCTCAGTCAAGTTCTCAGGCCACAGGGTTCCAGAATCAAGCCTCAGTCATTTTGCCAGGCCAGAGTGTTCCGCCATCAAACCACACACATGATTCCAGGACACATGTTTCCACAATGAAACCTCAGTCATTTTCCCAGGCCACAGGTTTCCAGAATCAAACCTCAGTCATATTCCCAGGACACATGGTTCCAGAATCAAACCTCAGTCATGTTCGCAGGCCACAGGTTTCAACAATCAAACCTCAGTCATGGTCCCAGGACACAGGTGTGCAGAATCAAAACTCAGTCATGTTCCCAGGGAACAGGGTTCCAGAAGCAAACCTCAGTCTTGTTCCCCGGACACAGGGTTCCAGAATCAACCCGATATCATATTCCCTGGCCACAGTCTTCCAGAATCAAACCTCAGTCTTGTTGCCAGGACATAGGGTACCACGGTCAAACCTCAGTCATATTCCCAGGCCACGGGTTTCCAGAATCAAAACGATTTCATGTTCCCAGGCAACAGGGTACCAAAATCCAAACCGATGTCATGTTCCCAGGCCACAGGATTCCACAATCTAACATCAGTCATGTTCCCAGGCCAATGGTTTCCATAATCAAATTTCAGTCATATTCCCAGGGCACATGGTTCCAGAATCAAACCTCAGTCATGTTCCCAGGCCATAGGTTTCAAAAATCAGACCTCAGTCATGCTCCCAAGAGACAGGTGTCCAGAATCAAACCTCAGTCATGTTCCCAGGGAACAGGCATCCAGAAAGAAACCTCAGTCATGTTCCCAGGCCACAGGGTTCCAGAAGCAAACCTCAGTCTTGTTCCCAGGACACAGGTTTCCACAATCAACCCGATATCATGTTCCGTGGCAAGAGTCTTCCAGGATCAAAGGTCAGTCATGTTGCCAGGCCACAAGTTTCCACCATCAAACCTCAGACATGTTCCCAGGCCACAGGGTTAAAGAATCAAACCGTTCTCATGTTTCCAGGCCACAGGGTTCCAGAATCCACCGATGTCATGTTCCCAGGCCACAGGATTCCACAATCTAACATCAGTCATGTTCCCAGGCCAATGGTTTCCAGAATCAAACCTCAGTCATATTCCCAGGACACATGGTTCCAGAATCAAACCTCAGTCATGTTCCCAGGGAACAGGCTTCCAGAAACAAACCTCAGTCATGTTCCCAGGCCACAGGGTTCCAGAATCCAACCGATGTCATGTTCCCAGCCCACAGGCGTCCAGAAGCAAACCTCAGTCTTGTTCCCAGGACACAGGGTTCCAGAATCAAACCGATATCATGTTCCTTGGCCACAGTCTTCCAGAATCAAACCTCAGTCATGTTACCAGGCCACAGGTTTCCACCATCAAACCGCAGACATGTTCCAAAGGCCACAGGTTTCCAGAATCAAACCGTTCTCATGTTCCCAGGACACAGGGTTCCACCATCAAGCCTCAGTCATGTTCCCAGGCCTGAGTGTTCCACAATCAAACCTAAGTCATCTTGCCAGGCCATAGGGTACCACCATCAAACCTCAGTCATATTTCCAGGCCACAGGTTTCCAGAATCAAACCGATTTCATATTCCCAGGCAACAGGGTACCAGAATCCAAACCGATGTCATGTTCCCAGGCCACAGTATTCCACAATCTAACATCACTCATGTTCACAGGTCAATGGTTTCCATAGTCAAACCTCAGTCATATTCCCAGGACACAGGGTTCCAGAATAAAACCTCAGTCATGTTCCCTAGACACAGGTTTCAAAAATATATCCCAGTCATGTTCACAGCCCACAGGTTCCACAATTAAAGCTCAGTCATATTCCCAGGCCAGAGGGATCCACAATCAAACCTCAGTCCTATTGCCATGCCACGGTTTCACCATAAAGCCTCAGTCATGTTCCCAGGCCAGAGTGTTCCACAGTCAAACCTAAGTCATCTTGCCAGGCAACAGGGTTCCACCATCAAACCTCAGTCCTGTTGCCAGGCCACAGGGTTCCACCATCAAGCCTCAGTCATGTTCCCTGCACACAGGGTTCCTCCATCAAACCTCAATCATGTTCCTAGGACACAGGGTTCCAGAATCAAACCAATGTCAAGTTCCCAGGCCATGGTTTTCAAGTACCAGACCACAGTCATGTTTCCAGGACACAGGGTTCCACAGTCAATCCTCAGTCATGTTGCCAGTCCACAGGTTTCTGCCATCAAACCTCAGTCAAGTTCCCAGGCCATAGGGTTCCAGAATCAAGCCTCAGTCATTTTGCCAGGCCAGAGTTTTCCACCATCAAACCTCAGTCATGATCCCAGGCCAAATGTTTCGACAATGAATCCTAAGTGATTTTCCCAGGCCACAGGTTTCCAGAATCAAACCTCAGTCATATTCCCAGGACACATGGATCCAGAATCAAACCTCAGTCATGTTCGCAGGCCACAGGTTTCAACAATCAAACCTCAGACATATTCCCAGGCCACAGGTGTCCAGAATCAAACCTCAGTCATGTTCTCAGGGAACAGGCTTCCAGAAACAAATCTCTGTCATGTTCCCAGGCAACAGGGTTCCACAATCAAACTTCAGTCATGTTCCCAGGCTACAGGGTTCCAAAATCCAACCGATGTCATGTTCCGAGGCCACAGGGTTCCACCAGCAAACCTCAGTCTTGTTCCCAGGATACAGGTTTCCAGAATCAACCCAATATCATGTTCCCTGGCCACAGTCTTCCAGACTCAAACCTCAGTCATGTTGCCAGCCCACAGGTTTCCACCAACAAACCTCAGACATGTTCCCAGGCCACAGGGTTCCAGAGTCAAACCGTTCTCATGTTCCCAGGCCACAGGATTCCAGAATCCACCGAGGTCATGTTCCCAGGCCATAGCGTTCCAGAATCAATCCTCAGTTATGTTCCCAGGCTACAGGGTTCCAAAATAAAACCTCAGTCATGTTCCCAGTCCACAGGGTTCCAGAACCAAGGCTCAGTCAGGATCCCAGGGCACAGTATTCCACTATCTAAACAGATGTCATGTTTCCAGGCCACAGTTTTCCA
>NW_028124761.1:0-91666 GCF_965194825.1 Balaenoptera physalus | reverse complement strand
GAGCACTGTGATTACAGGGGCCATGGAGCATTGTGAATACAAAGGCCATGGAGCATTGAGATGACAGTGGTCATGGAGCATTGTGATGAAAGTGGTAATGGATCATTGTGATGACAAGTGTCCTGGGACCCTCTGATGACATGGTTCATGGAGCATTGTGATGACAATGGTCATGGCGAATTGTGATGACAATGTCATGGGGCATTGTGATGGCAGTGGTCATCTAGTAATGTGATTAAAATTATTATGGAGCACAGTAATGAGAGGGGCCATGGAGCATTGTGATGACAAGTGTCATGGAACATGGTGATGAAACGGACATGGAGCATTATAATGACAAGAGTTCTGTAGCCTTGTGAAAACAAGGGCATGGAGCACTGTGATTACAGGGGCAATGGAGCAGTGTGATGACAAAGGCTTGGAGAACTGTGATGACAAGTGCCATGGAGCATTGTGATTACAGGGGTCATGGGGCATTGTGATGAGTGAGGTCATATAGCATTGAGATGAAACGGGTCATGGAGCACTGTGATTACAGGGGCCATGGAGCATTGTGATGACAAAGGCCATGGAGCATTGTGATGAAAGGTGTCATGGAGCATTGAGATGAAACGGGTCATGGACCATTACGATGACAGTGGTCATGGAGAATTGTGATGACAGTGCCATGGGGAATTTGGATGAAAGGCGTACTGGAGCATTGTGAGGAAATATTTCATGGAGCATTGTGATGACAATGGCCGTGGAACATTGTGATGACAGGAGCATGGAGCATTTTTATGTAAGTGGCCATGGAGAATTGTAATGAAAGGTATCATGTGGATTTGTAACTACAAGGGCCATGGAGCATTGTGATGAAAGAAATCTTGGAGTATTTTGATGAAAGTTGTCATGGCGCATTGCGATGAAATGCACCAAGGAACATTGTGATGACAAGGGCCATCGAGCATTGTGATTACAAGTGTCATGGAGCATTGTGATGACAGGTGTCATGGAGCATCATGATGACAAATGCCATGGAGAATTGTGATGCGAGGTGGCATTGGGCATTGTGCTGAAAGGGGTCAAGGAGTACTGGGATTACAGGGGCCTTGGAGCATTGTGATAACAAGTGACATGGAGAATAGTGATGACAGGCGTCATAGAGCATTGTGATGACAAGTGCCATTTAGCATTTTGATGACAGGGTTCATCAGGCATTGTGTTGACAAGGGTCATGGAGCATTGTGATGACAAAGGCCATAGAGCATTGTGATGACAGGGGTCAAGGAGCATTGTGATGACATTGGAAGGGATCATTGTGATTACAGGGATAATGGAGCATTGTGATGACAAGTGTTATGCAATGTTGTGCTGACACAGACCATGGAGCAACGTGATTATCGGGACAATGGAGCATTGTGAATACAAAGGCCATGTAACATTGAAATAAGAGATTTCTCGGAGCATTGTGATGACAAGGGTCCTGGAAACCTAGTGCTGACACGGTTCATACAGCATTGAGATGAAAAGGGCCAAGGCAAATTGTGATGACAAGTGTCATGGGGCATTGTGCTGAAAGCGGTCATGGAGCATTGCGATGAAAAGCGCTATGGAGCATTGTGATGAAAAGGGCCATGGAGCATTGAGATGAAAGAAATCTTGGAGTATTTTGATGAAAGTTGTCATGGATCATTACGATGAAAAGCACCAAGGAACATTCTGATGATAAGGGCCATCGTGCATTGTGATGACAAGTGTCATGGAGCATTGTGATGACAGGTGTCATGGAGCATCGTGATGACAAATGCCATGGAGAATTGTGATGAGAAATGGCATTGGGCATTGTGATGAAAGGGGTCATGGAGTACTGGAATTACAGGGACCATGGAGCATTGTGATACCAAGTGACATGGAGAATAGTGATGACAGGCGTCATAGAGCATTGTGATGACAAGTGCCATTTAGCATTTTGATGACAGGGGTCATCAGGCATTGTGTTGACGGGGTCACGGAGCATTGTGATGACAAAGGCCATAGAGTATTGTGATGACAGGTGTCATGGAGCACGGTGATGACATGGGCCATGGAGCATTGTGAAGACAAGATTCATAGAGCATTGTGATGACCCGGGCATGAAGCATGGTGATGACAACAGACCTGGAGCATTGTGATGACAAGGGCATGGAGCATTGTGATTGCAGAAGACATGGAGCATTGTAATGACATTGGCAGGGATCACTGTGTTTACAGGGATCATGGAGCACTGTGATGACAAGTGTCATGCAATACTTTACTGACAGAGATCATGGAGGATTTTGATGAGAGTGGCCTTGGAGCACAGTGATGAGAGAAGTCATGGGGCATTATGGTGACAGTGGTCAAGGAGCATTGTGATGAAAGTGATCATGTATCATTTTGATGACAAGTGTCTGGGAACCTTGTGATGACACTGTTCGTGGAGCATTGTGATGACAAGGACCATGGAGAATTGTGATGACATCTGTCATGGGACATTGTGATGACAGTGGTCATCTAGAATTGTGATGAAAGTTATCATGGAGCACTGTGATGAGAGGGGCCATGGAACATTGTGATGACAAAGACATGGAGCATTGTGATGACAAGTGTCATGGGGCATTTTGATGACATTGGCATGGAGCATTATGATGCCAAGAGTTCTGGAGCATTTTGATGACAAGGGCATGGAGCATTGTGATGACAGGGCCCATGGAGCACTGTGATGAAAAGGGTAGGGAACATTGTGATGACTGGGTTCATGGAGCAATTTGATGAAAGTGGCCATTGAGCATTGAGATGACAGGCGTCATGAGGCATGGTGATGACAGTGGTCATGGAGCATTGTGATGAAAGGGATCATGGAGCAATATGATAACAGTGGCCACCGAGCATTGTGATGACAGTCGTATTGGAGCATTGTTATGAAAGTAGTCATGGATGATTGTGATGACATATGTCCTGGAACACTGTGATGACACGGTTCATCGAGTATGGTGATGACATGGGTCATAGCGAATTCTGATGACAGGTGTCATGGTGCATTGTGATGACATGGATCATATAAGAATTGTGATGAAAGGTATCATGGAGGACTGTGATGACTGGGGGCATGAAGCATTGTTATGAAACTTGTCCTGGATTATTGTGATGACAGCAGTCATGGAGAATTGTGATGACAGGGATTATGCAGCATTGTGTTGACAAGGGTATTGACTATTGTGATGACAATGGTCATGGAGCAATGTGATGAAAGTTTTCATGGAACATTATGATGAAAAGTACCTGGGAGCATTGTGACGATAAAGGCCATGGAGCATTGTGATGACAAGTGTCATGGAGCATTGTAATGAAAGGTTTCATTGTGCCCTGTGATGACAAGGGGGATGGAGTATTGTGATGAAACTTGTCCAGGAGCATTGTGATAACAAAAGCCATGGAGCATTGTGATGACAGGCATCATGGAGCATTGTGAAGAAAGGGGCCATGGGGAATTATAATGACCATAGAGAAATGTGATGAAAATGGTGTGCGAGCATAGTGTTTAAAGTGGTCATTGAGAATTGTGATGAAAAGCGACATAGAGCATTGTGATGACAAAGGTCATGGAGAACTGTGATGACCAGTGTCAGGTAGCATTGTGATGACACGGTCATGGAACATTGTGATGACACGCATTCTGGAGCATTGTGATGACAAGGGCCATGGAGCATTGTGATGCCACGGTCATGGAACATTGTGATGATAAGAATTCTGGAGCATTGTGAGGAAATATGCATGGATCATTGGATTATAGGGTACATGGAGAACTGTGAGGACATGGGCAGGGAACACTGTGATGAGAGGTGTTATGCAGCAATGTGATGAAAAATGTTCTGGAGCATTGTGATGACAGCGATCGTGGAGCTTTGTGATGACACTGTCAAGGAACATAGGGATGACAAGAATTCTGGAGCATTGTGATGAAAGGGCATGGAGCACTGTGATTAAAGGTGACAAGGAGCATTGGGATGATATGGGCAGAGAACAATGTGACAACAAAGGTCAAGGAGCATTGTGATGAAAAGTGTCATGGAACATTGTGCTGCCTGGCATCATGGAGCCTTTTGGTAACAGAGGCCTTGGAGATTTGTGATGGCAGGCGTCATGGGCCATTGTGATGACAGCGGTCTTGGAGCATTGTGATGAATGGGGTCATGGAGCACTGTGATTAGAGGGGCCATGGAGCATTGTGAATACAATGGCTATGGAACATTGAGATGACAGGTTTCATGGAGCATTGTGATGAAAATGGTCATGGATCATTGGGATGACAAGTGTCCTGGAACCTTGTGATGACACGGTTCATGGAGCATTGTGATGACAAGGACCATGGTGAATTGTGATGACATTTGTCATGGGGCATTGTGATGACAGTGGTCATCTAGAATTGTGATGAAAGGTATCAGGGAACACTGTGATGACAGGGGCCATGGAAAATTGTGATGAAAGACCATGGAGCATTGTGATGACAAGTGTCATGGAACACTGTGATGACACGGTTCATCGAGTTTTGTGATGACAATGGTAAGAGCGAATTGTGATGACAGGTGTCATGGGGCATTGTGATGACAGTGATCATCTAGCAATTGTGAGGAAAGGTATCATGGAGCACTGTGATGACTGGGGGCATGAAGCATTGTTATGAAAATTTTCCTGGATTATTGTGATGACAGCAGTCATGGAGAATTGTGATGACAGGGATTATGCAGCATTGTGTTGACAAGGGTATGGAGTATCGTGATGACAATGGTCATGGAGCAATGTGATGAAAATTTTTATGGAACATCGTGATGAAAAGTGCCTGGGAGCATTGTGACGATAAAGGCCATGGAGCCTTGTGATGACAAGTGTCATGGAGGATTGTAATGAAACGTTTCATTGTGCACTGTGTTGACAAGAGGGATGGAGTATTGTGATGAAACTGGTCCTGGAGCATTGTGATAACAAATTCCATGTAGCATTGTGATGACAGGCATCATGGAGCATTGTGAAGTAAGGTGCCATGGGGAATTGTAATGACAATAGAGAAATGTGATGAAAATGGTCAGCGAGCATAGTGATTAAAGTGGTCATTGAGAATTGTCATGAAAAGCGACATAGAGCATTGTGATGACAAAGGTCATGGAGAACTGTGAAGACCAGGGTCATGTAGCATTGTGATGACACGGTCATGGAACATTGTGATGACAAGAATTCTGGAGCATTGTGAAGACAAGGGCCATGGAGCATTGTGATGCCACGGTCATGGAACATTGTGATGACAAGAATTGTGGAGCATTGTGAGGAAAAAGGCATGGAGCATTGTGATTATAGGGGACATGGAGCATTGTGATGATATGGGCCGGGAACACTGTGATGACAGGTGTTATGGAGCAATGTGATGACAAGTGTCATGGAGCATTGTGATGAAAGGGGCCTTGGAGAATTGTGATGACAGGCGTCATGAGGCATTGAGATGGCAGTGGTCATGGAGCATTATGATGAAAGGTGTTATGGAGCACTGTGATTACAGGGGCCATGGAGCATTTTGAATACAAAGGCCTTGGAGCATTGAGATGACAGTGGTCATGGAGCATTGTGATGAAAATGGTAATGGATCATTGTGATGACAAGTGTCCTGGGACCCTCTGATGACATGGTTCATGGAGCATTGTGATGACAATGGTCATGGCGAATTGTGATGACAATGTCATGGAGCATTGTGATAGCAGTGGTCATCTAGAAATGTGATTAAAGTTATTATGGAGCACCGTAATGAGAGGGGCCATGGAGCATTGTGATGACAAGTGTCATGGAGCATGGTGATGAATCGGACATGGAGCATTATAATGACAAGTGTTCTGGAGCCTCGTGATGACGAGGGATGGATCATTGTGATTACAGGGGCCATGGAGCAGTGTGATGAAAAAGGCCTGGAGCACTGTGAGGACAAGGGCCATGGAGCATTGTGATTACAGGGGTCATGAGGCATTGTGATGAGTGAGGTCATGGAGCATTGAGATGGAAGGGGTCATGGAGCATTGTGATTACAGGGGCCATGGAGCATTGTGATGACAAAGGCCATGGAGCATTGTAATGACAGGTATCATGGAGCATTGAGATGAAACGTGTCATGGACCATTATGATGACAGGCGTCACGGAGAATTGTGATGACAGTGGCTATGGGGATCTTGGATGAAATGCGTAGTGAAGCATTGTGAGGAAATGTTTCATGGAGCATTGTGATGAGAAGGGCCATGGAGCATCGTGATGACAGGGGTAATGGGGCATTGTGCTGAGAGCAGTCATGGAGCATTGCGGTGAAAAGTGCTATGGAGCATTGTGATGACAAGGGCCATGGAGCATTGTGATGACAAAGGCCATGGAGCATTGTGATGACAAGTGTCATGGGGCATTTTCATGATATTGGCATGGAGCATTAAGATAACAAGAGTTCTGGAGCATTTTCATTATGAGGGCATTGAGCATTGTGATGACAGGGGCCATGGAACATTGTGATGACAAAGGACATGGAGCATTGTGATGACAAGTGTCATGGGGTATTTTGATGACATTGGCATGGAGCATTATGATGACAAGTGTTCTGGAGCATTTTGATGACAAGGGCATGGAGCATTGCGATGACAGGGCCCATGGAGCATTGTGATGAAAAGGGTAGGAACATTGTGATGACTGGTTTAATGGAGCATTGTGATGAAAGGGGCCATGGAGCATTGAGATGACAAGCGTCATGAGGCATGGTGATGAGAGTGGCCATGGAGCATTGTGATGACAGGTGTATTGGAGCATTGTGATGAAAGTAATCATGGATCATTGTGATGACATGTGTCCTGGAACACTGTGATGACACGGTTCATCGAGTATGGTGATGACATTGGTCATAGAGAATTGTGATGACAGGTGTCATGGGGCATTGTGATGACATGGATCATCTAGGAATTGTGATGAAAGGTCTCATGGAGCACTGTGATGACTGGGGGCATGAAGCATTGTTATGAAAATTCTCCTGGATTATTGTGATGACAGCAGTCATGGAGAATTGTGATGACAGGGATTATGCAGCATTGTGTTGACAAGGGTATGGACTATTGTGATGACAATGGTCATGGAGCAATGTGATGAACGTTTTCATGGTTCATCAGGATGAAAAGTGCCTGGGAGCATTGTGATGACAAGTGTCATGGAACATTGTGATGTCAAGTTTCATGGAACATTGTAATGAAAGGTTTCATTGTGCACTGTGATGACAAGGGGGATGGAGTATTGTGATGAAACTGGTCCTGGAGCATTGTGATAACAAAAGCCTTGGAGCATTGTGATGACAGGCATCATGGTGCATTGCGAAGAAAGGGGCCATGGGGAATTGTAATCACCATAGAGAAATGTGATGGAAATGGTCAGCGAACATAGTGATTAAAGTGGTCATTGAGAATTGTGCTGAAAAGCGACATAGAGCATTGTGATGACAAAGGTCATGGAGAATTGTGATGACCAGGGTCATATAGCATTGTGATGCCACGGTCATGGACCATTGTGATGACAAGAATTCTGGAGCATTGTGATGACAAGGGCCATGGAGCATTGTGATGCCACGGTCATGGAACATTGTGATGACAAGACTTCTGGAGCATTGTGAGGAAAAAGGCATGGAGCAATGTTTTTATAGGAGACATGGAGCATTGTGATGACATGGGCAGGGAACACTGTGATGACAAGTGTTATGGAGCAATGTGATGACAAGTGTCATGGATCCTTGTGGTGAGAGGGGCCTTGGAGAATTGTGATGACAGGCGTCATGGGGCATTGAGATGGCAGTGGTCATGGAGCATTATGATGAAAGGTGTTATGGAGCACTGTGGTTACAGGGGCCATGGAGCATTGTGAACACAAAGGCCATGGAGCATTGAGATGACAGTGGTCATGGAGCATTGTGATGAAAGTGGTAGTGGATCATTGTGATGACAAGTGTCCTGGGACCCTGTGATGACATGGTTCATGGAGCATTGTGATGACAATGGTCATGGCGAATTGTGATGACAATGTCATGGGGCATTGTGATGGCAGTGGTCATCTAGAAATGTGATTAAAGTTATTATGGAGCACAGTCATGAGAGGGGCCATGGAGTATTGTGATGACAAGTGTCATGGAACATGGTGATGAAACGGACATGGAGCATTATAATGACAAATGTTCTGGAGCCTTGTGATGACAAGGGCATGGAGCATTGCGATTGCAGGGTCCATGGAGTAGTGTGATGACAAAGGCTTGGAGCACTGTGATTTCAGGGGCCATGGAGCATTGTGATGACAAAGGCCATGGAGCATTGTGATGACAGGTGTCAAGGAGCATTGAGATGAAACGGGTCATGGACCATTACGATGACAGGGGTCATGGAGAATTGTGATGACAGTGGCCATGGGGAATTTGGATGAAAGGCTTACTGTAGCATTGTGAGGAAATGTTTCATGGAGCACTGTGATGACAAGGGCCATGGAGCATTATGATGACAGGGTTCATGGGGCAATGTGTTGAAAGTGGTCGTGGAGCATTGCGATGAAAAGCGCTATGGAGCATTGTGATGACAAGGGCCATGGAGCATTGTGAATACAAGGGACATGGAGCCTTGTGATGACAAGGGTCATGGATCATTGTAAAAACAGGTATCATTGGGCATTGTGATGACAGGGGCATGGAGCTTTTTTATGTAAGTTGCCATGGAGAATTGTGATGAAAGGGATCATGTGGGTTTGCAATGACAAGGGCCATGGAGCATTGTGATGAAACAAATCTTGGAGTAATTTGTTGAAAGTTGTCATGGAGCATTGCGATGAAAAGCACCAAGGAACATTTTGATGACAAGGGCCATCGACCATTGTGAGGACAGCTTCCATGGAGCATCGTGATGACAAATGCCATGAAGAATTGTGATGAGAGGTGGCATTGGGCATTGTGATGAAAGGGTTCATGCAGTACTGGGATTACAGGGGCCATGGAGCATTGTGATAACAAGTGACATGGAGAATAGTCATGACAGGCGTCATAGAGCATTGTGATGACAAGTGCCATTTAGCATTTTGATGACAGGGGTCATCAGGCATTTTGTTGACAGGGGTCACGGAGAATTGTGATGACAAATGCCATAGAGCATTGTGATGACAGGGGTCATGGAGCATTGTGATGACATGGGCCATGGAACATTGTGAAGACAAGTTTCATGGAGCATTGTGATGACACGGGCATGAAGCATGGTGATGACAACAGACCTGGAGCATTGTTATGACAAGGGCATGGGGCATTGTGATTAGAGGAGACATGGAGCATTGTGATGACATTGGCAGGGATCATTGTGAATACAGGGATCATGGAGCATTGTGATGACAAGTGTCATTTAGCATTTTGATTACAGGGGTCATTAGGCATTGTGTTGACAGGGGTCACGGAGCATTGTGATGACAAAGGCCATAGAGCATTGTGACGACAGGGGTCATGGAGCATTGTGATGACTTGGACCATGGAGCATTGTGAAGACAAGTTTCATGGAGCATTGTGATGACACGGGCATGAAGCATGGTGATGACAACAGACCTGGAGCATTGTGATGACAAGGGCATGGAGCATTGTTATTACAGGAGACATGGAGCATTGTGATGACATTGGCAGGGATCATTGTGATTACAGGGATCATGGAGCATTGTGATGACAAGTGTCATGTAATATTGTGCTGGCACAGATCATGGAGCAAGGCGATTAACGGGACAATGGAGCATTGTGAATACAAAGGCCATGGAGCATTGAGATGACAGTGGTCATGGAGCATTGTGATGACAAGTGTCCTGGAACCTAGTGATGACACGGTTCATACAGCATTGAGATGACAAGGGCCAAGGCGAATTGTGATGACACGTGTCATGGGCCATTGTGATGACATCGGTCACCTTGCATTGTGATAACAGTGGTCATGTAGAATTTTGATTAAAGGTATCATGGAGCACTGTGATGACAAAGGCCAAGGAACATTTTGATGACAAGTGTCATTGTGCAATGGGATGACACGGGAATGGGGCATTATGATGACAAGTGTTCTGGAGCATTGTGATGACAAGGGCATGGAGCATTGTGATTACAGGGGCCATGGAGCATTGTGATGACAACGGCATGGAGCATTGTGATGAGAGGGGTCATTGAGCATTATGATTACAAAGACCATGAGGCATTGTGATGACACGGGCCTTGGAGCATTGTGATGACAATGGTCATCAAGCATTGTGATGACAGGAGTCATAGAGCATTGTAATGACAAAGACCATGAGGCACTCTGATGACAGGGGGCATGGAGCATTGTGATGAAAATTGTCCTGGAGCATTGTGATGACAGCGGTCACAGAGAATTGGGATGAAAGATATCATGCAGCATTGTGATGACAACGGTCATGGATCATTTTGATGACACGGGTCATGGAACATTCTGATAACAAGGTTCATAAAGCATTTTGATGACAGGGGTCATGGAGCATTGTGTTGACACGGGCATGGAGCATTGTAATGATAGGATATCTGGAGCATTGTGATGAAAAGGGGATGGAGCATTTTGATGACAGGGTCAAAGGAGCATTGTGCTGACAATGGCATGGAGGATTCTTATGAAAAGGTACTGGAGAACTGTGAGGAAAGGAGTCATGGATCATTGTGATGACAGGGGTCATGGAGCTTTGTGATGACAAGTGTCATGGAGCATTGTGATGACACGGTCAAGGACCATTGCGATGACAAGAATTCTGGAGCATTGTGATGAAAGGGCATGGAGCATTGTGATTAAAGGTGACAAGGAGCATTGTGTGATATGGGCAGAGAACTTTGTGATGACAGGGGTCATGGAGCATTGTGATGAAAGGGGTCATGGAGCACTGTGATGACAGGGGCCATGGAGCATTGTGAATACAAAGGCTATGGAGCATTGAGATGACAGGGTTCATGGAGCATTGTGATGAAAGTGATCATGGATCATTGTGATGACAAGTGTCCTGGAACCTTGTGATGACACCGTTCATGGAGCATTGTGATGAGAAGGACAATGGAAAATTGTGATGACATCTGTCATGGGACATTGTGATGACAGTGGTCATGTAGAATTGTGATGAAATGTATCATGGAGCACTGTGATGACAGGGGCCATGGAACATTGTGATGTTAAAGGCCATGGAGCATTGTGATGACAAGTGACATGGAGAAGAGTGATGACAGGTGACTTAGAGCATTGTGATGACAAGAATTCTGGAGCATTGTGATGAAAGGGCATGGAGCATTGTGATTAAAGGTGACAAGCAGCATTGTGATGATATGGGCAGAGAACTTTGTGATGACAGGGGTCATGGAGCATTGTGATGAAAAGTGTCATGGAACGTTGTGCTGACAGGGATCATGGAGCTTTCTGGTAAGAGAGGCATTGGAGATTTGTGATGGCAGGCGTCATGGGGCATTGTGATGAAAGCGGTCTTGGAGCATTGTGATGAAATGGGTCATAGAGCACTGTGATTACAGGGGCCATGGAGCATTGTGAATACAAAGGCTATGGAGCATTGAGATGACAGGTTTCATGGAGCATTGTGATGAAAGTGATCATGGAACATTGTGATGACAAGTGTCCTGGAACGTTGTGATGACACGGTTCATGGAGCATTGTGATGACAAGGACCATGCGAATTGTGATGACATCAGTCATGGGGCATCGTGGTGACAGTGGTCATCTAGAATTGTGATGAAAGGTATCAGGGAGCACTGTGATTACAGGGACCATGGAACATTGTGATGACAAAGGCCATGGAGCATTGTGATGACAAGTGTCAAGGGGCATTTTGATGACATTGGCATGGAGCATTATGATGACAAGAGTTCTGGAGAATTTAATGACAAGGGCATGGAGCATTGTGATGACAGCGGCCATGGGACATTGTAAGGACAAAGACCATGGAGCATTGTGATGACAAGTGTCATGGGGCATTTTGATGACATTGGCATGGAGCATTATGATGCCAAGAGTTCTGGAGCGTTGTGATGAGGAGGGCATGGAGCATTGTGATTACAGGGGCCATGGAGCATTGTGATGACAACGGCATGGAGAATTGTTATGAGAGGGGTCATTGAGCATTATGATTACAAAGACCATGAGGCATTGTGATGACACGGGCCTTGGAGCATTGTGATGACAATGGTCACCTAGCATTGTGATGATATGGGTCATAGACCATTGTGATGAGAAAGACCATGGAGCATGGTGATGACAGAGGCCATGGAACACTGTGATGGCAAGGCCATGTACCATTGTGATTACAAGGGTCATGGAGCATTGTGATTACAAAAGTCATGGAGCATTGTGATGACAAGGGCAGGGAACCTTGTGGTGACAGGTGTCATGGAGCATTTTGATGACAATTTTCATGGAACATTGTGATGAGAAGGGTCATGGACCATTGTGTTGAAAGGAAACATGCAGCGGTGTGATTATAGGGTCCATGGTGCATTGTGAATACCTAGGCCATGGAACAATGTGATGACAGGAGTCATGCAGCATTGTGATGACAGGGTCATGGAGCATTGTGATTGCAGCGGTTATGGGGCACTGTGATGACAGGAGCCATGGAGCATTGTGATGAAAATTGTCCAGGAGCATTGTGATGACAGCGGTCACAGAGAATTGGGATGAAAGGTATCATGCAGCATTGTGATGACAACGGTCATGGATCATTTTGATGACAGGGGTCATGGAACATTCTGATAACAAGGTTCATAAAGCATTTTGATGACAGGGGTCATGGAGCATTGCGTTGACACGGGCATGGAGCATTGTAATGATAGGACATCTGGAGCATTGTGATGAAAAGGGGATGGAGCATTTTGATGACAGGGTCCAAGGAGCATTGTGCTGACAATGGCATGGAACATTGTGATAAAAAGGGTACTGGAGCACTGTGAGGAAAGGAGTCATGGATCATTGTGATGACAAGGGTCATGGAGCTTTGTGATGACAAGGGTCATGGAGCATTGTAATGACACGGTCAAGGATCATTGCGATAACAAGAATTCTGGAGCATTGTGATGAAAGGGCATGGAGCATTGTGATTAAAGGTGACAAGGAGCATTGTGATGATATGGGCAGAGAATTTTGTGATGAAAGGGGTCATGGAGCATTGTGATGAAAAGTGTCATGGAACGTTGTGCTGACAAGGATCATGGAGCTTTCTGGTAAGAGAGGCCTTGGAGATTTGTGATGGCAGGCGTCATGGGGCGGTTTGATGACAGCGGTCTTGGAGCATTGTGATGAAATGGGTCATAGAGCACTGTGATTACAGGGGCCATGGGGCATTGTGCATACAAAGGCTATGGAGCTTTGAGATGACAGGATTCATGGAGCATTGTGATGAAAGTGATCATGGATCATTGTGATGACAAGTGTCCTGGAACCTTGTGATGACACGGTTCATGGAGCATTGTGATGACAAGAACCATGCGAATTGTGATGACATCAGTCATGGGGCATTGTGATGACAGTGGTCATCTAGAATTGTGATGAAAGGTATCAGGGAGCACTGTGATTACAGGGACCATGGAACATTGTGATGATAAAGGCCATGGAGCATTGTGATGACAAGTGTCAAGGGGCATTTGATGACATTGGCATGGAGAATTATGATGACAAGAGTTCTGGAGAATTTTGATGACAAGGGCATGGAGCATTGTGATGACAGCGGCCATGGAACATTGTGATGACAAAGGCCATGGAGCATTGTGATGACAAGTGTCATGGGGCATTTTGATGACATTGGCATGGAGCATTATGATGACAAGAGTTCTGGAGCATTTTGATGACAAGGGCATGGAGCATTGTGATGACAGGGCCCATGGAGCATTGTGTTGAAAAGGGCAGGGAACATTGTGATGACTGGGTTCATGGAGCATTGTGATGAAAGGGGCTATGGAGCATTGAGATGACAGGCGTCATGAGGCATGGTGATGACAGTGGTCATGGAGCATTGTGATGAAAGAGATCATGGAGCAATATGATAACAGGGGCCATGGAGCATTGTGATAACAAGTGACATGGAGAAGAGTGATGACAGGTGACATAGAGCATTGTGATGACAAGTGCCATTCAGCATTTTGATGACAGGGGTCATCAGGCATTGTGTTGACAGGGGTCATGGAGCATTGTGATGACAAAGGCCATAGAGCATTGTGAAGACAAGATTCATGGAGCATTGTGATGACACGGGGCATGAAGCATGGTGATGACAACATACCTGGAGCATTGTGATGACATGGGCATGGAGCATTGTGATTACAGGAGACATGGAACATTGTGATGACATTGGCAGGGATCATTTTGATTACAGGGATCATGGAGCATTTTGATGACAAGTGTCATGAAATATTGTGCTGACACAGATCATGGAGCAACGCGATTATCGGGACAATGGAGCATTGTGACTACAAAGGCCATGGAACATTGAGATAAGAGAGTTCATGGAGCATTGTGATGACAAGGGTCCTGGAACCTAGTGATGACACGGTTCATACAGCATTGAGATGACAAGGGCCAAGGCGAATTCTGATGACACGTGTCATGGGGCATTGTGATGAGATTGGTCATCTTGCATTGTGATGACAGTGGTCATATAGAATTTTGATTAAATGTATCATGGAGCACTGTGATGACAAAGGCCAAGGAACATTTTGATGACAAGTGTCATTGAGCAATGGGATGACACGGGAATGGAGCATTATGATGCCAAGAGTTCTGGAGCATTGTGATGACGAGGGCATGGAGCATTGTGATTACAGGGGCCATGGAGCATTGTGAGGACAACGGCATGGAGCATTGTGATGAGAGGGGTCATTGAGCATTATGATTACAAAGACCATGAGGCATTGTGATGACACGGGCCTTGGAGCATTGTGATGACAGTGGTCATCAAGCATTGTGATGACAGGAGTCATAGAGCATTGTGATGAGAAAGATCATGGAGCATGGTGATGACAGAGGCCATGGAGCATTGTAATGACAAGGCCATGTACCATTGTGATTTCAAGTGTCATGGAGCATTGTGATGACAAGGGCAGGGAACCTTGTGGTGACCGGGGTCATGGAGCATTTTGATGACAATTTTCATGGAACATTGTGATGAGAGGGATCATGGACCATTGTGTTGAAAGGGAACATGCACCAGTGTGATTATAGGTTCCATGGTGCATTGTGAATACATAGGCCATGGAAAAATGTGATGACAGGAGTCATGCAGCATTGTGATGACAGGGTCATGGAGCATTGTGATTACAGCGGTTATGGGGCACTGTGATGACAGGGGCCATGGAGCATTGTGATGAAAATTATCCAGGATCATTGTGATGACAGCGGTCACAGAGAATTGGGATGAAAGGTATCATGCAGCATTGTGATGACAACGGTCATGGATCATTTTGATGACAGGGGTCATGGAATATTCTGATAACAAGGTTCATAAAGCATTTTGATGAGAGGGGTCAGGGAATATTCTGATAACAAGGTTCATAAAGCATTTTGATGAGAGGGGTCATGGAGCATTGTGTTGACACGGGCATGGAGCATTTTAATGATAGTACATCTGGAGCATTGTGATGAAAAGGGGATGGAGCATTTTGATGACAGGGTCCAAGGAGCATTGTGCTGACAATGGCATGGAGCATTATGATGAAAAGGGTACTGGAGCACTGTGAGAAAGGAGTCATGGATCATTGTGATGACAGGGGTCATGGAGCTTTGTGATGACAAGGGTCATGGAGCATTGTAATGACACTGTCAAGGATTATTGCGATATCAAGAATTCTGGAGCATTGTGATGAAAGGGCATGGAGCATTGTGATTAAAGGTGACAAGGAGCATTGTGATGATATGGGCAGAGAACTTTGTGATGACAGGGGTCATGGAGCATTGTGATGAAAAGTGTCATGGAACATTGTGCTGACAGGGATCATGGAGCTTTCTGGTAAGAGAGGCCTTGGAGATTTGTGATGGCAGGCGTCATGGGGCATTTTGATGACAGCGGTCTTGGAGCATTGTGATGAAATGGGTCATAGAGCACTGTGATTACAGGGGCCATGGAGCATTGTGAATACAAAGGCTATGGAGCATTGAGATGACAGGTTTCATGGAGCATTGTGATGAAAGTGATCATGGATCATTGTGATGACAAGTGTCCTGGAACCTTGTGATGACACGGTTCATGGAGCATTGTGATGAAAAGGACCATGCGAATTGTGATGACATCAGTCATGGGGCATCGTGGTGACAGTGGTCATCTAGAATTGTGATGAAAGGTATCAGGGAGCACTGTGATTACAGGGACCATGGAACATTGTGATGATAAAGGCCATGGAGCATTGTGATGACAAGTGTCAAGGGGCATTTTGATGACATTGGCATGGAGCATTATGATGACAAGAGTTCTGGAGAATTTTGATGACAAGGTCATGGAGCACTGTGATGACAGCGGCCATGGGACATTGTGATGACAACGACCATGGAGCATTGTGATGACAAGTGTCATGGGGCATTTTGATGACATTGGCATGGAGCATTATGATGACAAGAGTTCTGGAGCATTTTGATGACAAGGGCATGGAGCATTGTGATGACAGGGCCCATGGAGCATTGTGATGAAAAGGGCAGGGAACATTGTGATGACTGGGTTCATGGAGCATTGTGATGAAGGGCCATGGAGCATTGAGATGACAGGCGTCATGAGGCATGGTGATGACAGTGGTCATGGAGCATTGTGATGAAAGAGATCATGGAGCAATATGATAACAGGGGCCATGGAGCATTGTGATGACAGGTGTATTTGAGCATTGTGATGAAAGTAGTCATGGATCATTGTGATGACATGTGTCCTGGAACACTGTGATGACACGGTTCATCGAGTATTGTGATGACAAGGGCCATTGCGAATTGTATGACAGGTGTCATGGGTCATTGTGATGACATTGATCATCTAGGAATTGTGATGAAAGGTATCATGGAGCACTGTGATGACTGGGGCCATGAAGCATAGTTATGAAACTTGTCCTGGATTATTGTGATGACAGCAGTCATGGAGAATTGTGATGACAGGGATTATGCAGCATTGTGTTGACAAGGGTATGGACTATTGTGATGACAATGGTCATGGAGCCATGTGATGAAAGTTTTCATGGAATGTCGTGATGAAAAGTGCCTGGGAGCATTGTGATGATAAAGGCCATGGAGCATTGTGATGACAAGTGTCATGGAACATTGTAATGAAAGGTTTCATTGTGCACTGTGATGACAAGGGGGATGGAGTATTGTGATGAAACTGATCCTGGAGCATTGTGATAACAAAAGCCATGGAGCATTTTTATGACAGGCATCATGGAGCATTGTGAAGAAAGGGGCCATGGGGAATTGTAATGACAATAGAGAAATGTCATGAAAATGGTCAGCGAGCATAGTGATTAAAGTGGTCATTGAGAATTGTCATGAAAAGCGACATAGAGCATTGAGATGACAAAGGTCATGGAGAACTGTGAAGACCAGGGTCATGTAGCATTGTGATGACGCGGTCTTGGAACATTGTGATGACAAGAATTCTGGAGCAATGTGATGACAAGGGCCATGGAGCATTGTGATGCCACGGTCATGGAACATTGTGATGACAAGAATTCTGGAGCATTGTGAGGAAAAAGGCATGGAGCATTGTGATTATAGGGGACATGGGGCCTTGTGATGATATGGGCCGGGAACACTGTGATGACAGGTGTTATGGAGCAATGTGATGACAAGTGTCATGGAGCATTGTGATGAAAGGGGCCTTGGAGAATTGTGATGACAGGCGTCATGAGGCATTGAGATGGCAGTGGTCATGGAGCATTATGATGAAAGGTGTTATGGAGCACTGTGATTACAGGGGCCATGGAGCATTTTGAATACAAAGGCCTTGGAGCATTGAGATGACAGTGGTCATGGAGCATTGTGATGAAAATGGTAATGGATCATTGTGATGACAAGTGTCCTGGGACCCTCTGATGACATGGTTCATGGAGCATTGTGATGACAATGGTCATGGCGAATTGTGATGACAATGTCATGCGGCATTGTGATGGCAGTGGTCATCTAGAAATGTGATTAAAGTTATTATGGAGCACAGTAATGAGAGGGGCCATGGAGCATTGTGATGACAAGTGTCATGGAACATGGTGATAAAACGGACATGGAGCATTATAATGACAACTGTTCTGGAGCCTCGTGATGACGAGGGATGGAGCATTGTGATTACAGTGGCCATGGAGCAGTGTGATGAAAAAGGCCTGGAGCACTGTGATGACAAGGGTCATGGAGCATTGTGATTACAGGGGTCATGAGGCATTGTGATGAGTGAGGTCATGGAGCATTGAGATGAAAGGGGTCATGGAGCACTGTGATTACAGGGGCCATGGAGCATTGTGAAGACAAGATTCATGGAGCATTGTGATGACACGGGCATAAAGCATGTTGATGACAACAGACCTGGAGCATTGTGATGACAAGGGCATGGAGCATTGTGATTACAGGAGACATGGAGCATTGTGATGACATTGGCAGGTATCATTGTGATTACAGGGATCATGGAGCATTGTGATGACAAGTGTCAAGCAATATTGTGCTGACAAAGATCATGGAGCATTTTGATGCGAGTGGCCTTGGAGCTCAGTAATGAGAGACGTCATGGGGCATTAGGGTGACAGTGGTCAAGGAGCATTGTGATGAAAGTGTTAATGGAGGTACGTGATTATCGGGACAATGGAGCATTGTGAGTACAAAGGCCATGGAGCATTGAGATAACAGATTTCATGGGGCATTGTGATGAAAGTGGTCAAGGATCACTGTGATGAGAAGTGTCCTGGAAGCTAGTGATGACACGGTTCCTACAGCATTGAGATGACAAGCGACAAGGCGAATTGTGATGACACGTGTCATGGGGCATTGTGATGAAATTGGTCATCTTGCATTGTGATGACATTGGTCATGTAGAATTTTGATTAAAGGTATCATGGAGCACTGTGATGACAAAGGAAAAGGAACATTCTGAAGACAAGTATCATTGAGCAATGGGATGACATGGGAATGGAGTATTATGATGACAAGTGTTCTGGAGCATTGTTATGACACGTGCATGGAGCATTGTAATGATAGGATATCTGGAGCATTGTGATGAAAAGTGGATGGAGAATTTTGATGAGAGGGTCCAAGGAGCATTGTGCTGACAATGCCATGGACCATTGTGTTGAAAAGGGTACTGGAGCACTGTGAGGAATGGAATCATGGATTAATGTGATGACAGGGGTCATGGAGCTTTGTGATGACAAGGGTCATAGAGCATTGTGATGACACGGTCAAGGAACATTGCGATGACAAGAATTCTGGAGCATTGTGATGAAAGCGAATGGAGCATTGTGATAAAAGGTGACAAGGAGCATTGTGATGATATGGGCAGAGAACTTTGTGATGACAGGGGTCATGGATAATTGTGATGAAAAGTGTCATGGAACATTGTGCTGACAGGGATCATGGAGCTTTTTTGTAAGAGAGGCCTTGGAGATTTGTGATGGCAGGCGTCATGGGGCATTGTGATGACAGCGGTCTTGGAAAATTGTGATGAAAGGGTTCATGGAGCACTGTGATGACAGGGGCCATGGAGCATTGTGAACACAAAGGCTATAGAGCATTGATATGACAGGTTTTATGGAGCATTGTGATGAAAGTGATCATGGATCATTGTCATGACAAGTGTCCTGGAACCTTGTGATGACATGTTTCATGGAACATTGTGATGACAAGGAGCATGGCGAATTGTGATGACATCTGTCATGGGGCATTGTGATGAAAGTGGTCATCTAGAATTGTGATGAAAGGTATCATGGAGCACTGTGATGACAGGGGATATGGAACATTGTGATTACAAAGGCCATGGAGCATTGACATGATAAGTGTCATGGGGCATTTTGATGAAATTGGAATGGAGCATTATGATGACAAGAGTTCTTGAGCATTTTGATGACAAGGGCATGGAGCATTGTGATGGCAGGAGCCATGAAACATTGTGATGACAAAGGCCATGGAGCATTGTGATGACAAGTGTCATGGGGCATTTTGATGATATTGGCATGAAGCATTATGATGACAGGAGTCCTGGAGAATTTTGTTGACAAGGGCATGGAGTATTGTGATGACAGGGTCCATGGATCATTGTGATGAAAAGGGCAGGGAACATTGTGATGACTGTGTTCATGAAGCATGGTGATGAAAGGGGCCATGGAGCATTGAGATGACAAGCGTCATGAGCCATGGTGATGACAGTGTTCATGGAGCATTGTAATGAAATAGATCATGGAGCAACGCGATTATCGGGAAAATGGAGCATTGTGAATACAAAGGCCGCGGAACATTGAGATAACAGAGTTCATGGAGCATTGTGATAAAAGTGGTCATGGATCACTGTGATGACAAGTGTCCTGGAACCTAGTGATGACACGGTTCATACAGCATTGAGATGACAAGAGCCAAGGCGAATTGTGATGACACGTCTCATGGGGCATTGTGATGAGATTGGTCATCTTGCATTGCGATGACAGTGGTCATGTAGAATTTTGATTAAAGGTATCATGGAGCACTGTGATAACAAAGGCCAAGGAACATTTTGACGGCAAGTGTCATTGAGCAATAGCATGACACGGGAATGGAGTATTAAAATGACAAGTGTTCTGGAGCATTGTGATGACAAGGGCATGGAGCATTGTGATGACAAGGGCAGGGAACATTGTGGTGACCGGGGTCATGGAGCATTTTGATGACAACTTTCATGGAACGTGGTGATGACAGGGGTCATGGAGCATTGTGTTGAAAGGGAACATGGGGCAGTGTGATTACAGGGTCCCTGGAACATTGTGAATACATAGGCCATGGAACAATGTGATGACAGGGGTCATGTAGCATTGTGATGACAGGGTCAAGGAGCATTGTGATGACAGGTGTTATTGGGCACTGTGATGACAGGGGGCATGTAGCATTGTGATGAAAATTGTCCTGGAGCATTGTGATGACAGCGGTCGTGGAGCTTTGTGATGACACTGTCAAGGAACATAGGGATGACAAGAATTCTGGAGCATTGTGATGAAAGGGCATGGAGCATTGTGATTAAAGGTGACAAGGAGCTTTGGGATGATATGGGCAGAGAACAATGTAACGACAAAGGTCATGGAGCATTGTGAATAAAAGTGTCATGGAACGTTGTGCTGCCTGGCATCACGGAGCCTTTTGGTAACAGAGGCCTTGTAGATTTGTGATGGCAGCCGTCATGGGGCATTGTGATGACAGCGGTCTTGGAGCATTGTGATGAAAGGTGTCATGGAGCACTGTGATTACAGGGGCCATGGAGCATTGTGAATACAAAGGCCATGGAGCATTGAGATGACAGTGGTCATGGAGCATTGTGATGAAAGTGGTAATGGATCATTGTGATGACAAGTGTCCTGGGACCCTCTGATGACATGGTTCATGGAGCATTGTGATGACAATGGTCATGGCGAATTGTGATGACAATGTCATGGGGCATTGTGATGGCAGTGGTCATCTAGTAATGTGATTAAAATTATTATGGAGCACAGTAATGAGAGGGGCCATGGAGCATTGTGATGACAAGTGTCATGGAACATGGTGATGAAACGGACATGGAGCATTATAATGACAAGAGTTCTGTAGCCTTGTGAAAACAAGGGCATGGAGCACTGTGATTACAGGGGCAATGGAGCAGTGTGATGACAAAGGCTTGGAGAACTGTGATGACAAGTGCCATGGAGCATTGTGATTACAGGGGTCATGGGGCATTGTGATGAGTGAGGTCATATAGCATTGAGATGAAACGGGTCATGGAGCACTGTGATTACAGGGGCCATGGAGCATTGTGATGACAAAGGCCATGGAGCATTGTGATGAAAGGTGTCATGGAGCATTGAGATGAAACGGGTCATGGACCATTACGATGACAGTGGTCATGGAGAATTGTGATGACAGTGCCATGGGGAATTTGGATGAAAGGCGTACTGGAGCATTGTGAGGAAATATTTCATGGAGCATTGTGATGACAATGGCCGTGGAACATTGTGATGACAGGAGCATGGAGCATTTTTATGTAAGTGGCCATGGAGAATTGTAATGAAAGGTATCATGTGGATTTGTAACTACAAGGGCCATGGAGCATTGTGATGAAAGAAATCTTGGAGTATTTTGATGAAAGTTGTCATGGCGCATTGCGATGAAATGCACCAAGGAACATTGTGATGACAAGGGCCATCGAGCATTGTGATTACAAGTGTCATGGAGCATTGTGATGACAGGTGTCATGGAGCATCATGATGACAAATGCCATGGAGAATTGTGATGCGAGGTGGCATTGGGCATTGTGCTGAAAGGGGTCAAGGAGTACTGGGATTACAGGGGCCTTGGAGCATTGTGATAACAAGTGACATGGAGAATAGTGATGACAGGCGTCATAGAGCATTGTGATGACAAGTGCCATTTAGCATTTTGATGACAGGGTTCATCAGGCATTGTGTTGACAAGGGTCATGGAGCATTGTGATGACAAAGGCCATAGAGCATTGTGATGACAGGGGTCAAGGAGCATTGTGATGACATTGGAAGGGATCATTGTGATTACAGGGATAATGGAGCATTGTGATGACAAGTGTTATGCAATGTTGTGCTGACACAGACCATGGAGCAACGTGATTATCGGGACAATGGAGCATTGTGAATACAAAGGCCATGTAACATTGAAATAAGAGATTTCTCGGAGCATTGTGATGACAAGGGTCCTGGAAACCTAGTGCTGACACGGTTCATACAGCATTGAGATGAAAAGGGCCAAGGCAAATTGTGATGACAAGTGTCATGGGGCATTGTGCTGAAAGCGGTCATGGAGCATTGCGATGAAAAGCGCTATGGAGCATTGTGATGAAAAGGGCCATGGAGCATTGAGATGAAAGAAATCTTGGAGTATTTTGATGAAAGTTGTCATGGATCATTACGATGAAAAGCACCAAGGAACATTCTGATGATAAGGGCCATCGTGCATTGTGATGACAAGTGTCATGGAGCATTGTGATGACAGGTGTCATGGAGCATCGTGATGACAAATGCCATGGAGAATTGTGATGAGAAATGGCATTGGGCATTGTGATGAAAGGGGTCATGGAGTACTGGAATTACAGGGACCATGGAGCATTGTGATACCAAGTGACATGGAGAATAGTGATGACAGGCGTCATAGAGCATTGTGATGACAAGTGCCATTTAGCATTTTGATGACAGGGGTCATCAGGCATTGTGTTGACGGGGTCACGGAGCATTGTGATGACAAAGGCCATAGAGTATTGTGATGACAGGTGTCATGGAGCACGGTGATGACATGGGCCATGGAGCATTGTGAAGACAAGATTCATAGAGCATTGTGATGACCCGGGCATGAAGCATGGTGATGACAACAGACCTGGAGCATTGTGATGACAAGGGCATGGAGCATTGTGATTGCAGAAGACATGGAGCATTGTAATGACATTGGCAGGGATCACTGTGTTTACAGGGATCATGGAGCACTGTGATGACAAGTGTCATGCAATACTTTACTGACAGAGATCATGGAGGATTTTGATGAGAGTGGCCTTGGAGCACAGTGATGAGAGAAGTCATGGGGCATTATGGTGACAGTGGTCAAGGAGCATTGTGATGAAAGTGATCATGTATCATTTTGATGACAAGTGTCTGGGAACCTTGTGATGACACTGTTCGTGGAGCATTGTGATGACAAGGACCATGGAGAATTGTGATGACATCTGTCATGGGACATTGTGATGACAGTGGTCATCTAGAATTGTGATGAAAGTTATCATGGAGCACTGTGATGAGAGGGGCCATGGAACATTGTGATGACAAAGACATGGAGCATTGTGATGACAAGTGTCATGGGGCATTTTGATGACATTGGCATGGAGCATTATGATGCCAAGAGTTCTGGAGCATTTTGATGACAAGGGCATGGAGCATTGTGATGACAGGGCCCATGGAGCACTGTGATGAAAAGGGTAGGGAACATTGTGATGACTGGGTTCATGGAGCAATTTGATGAAAGTGGCCATTGAGCATTGAGATGACAGGCGTCATGAGGCATGGTGATGACAGTGGTCATGGAGCATTGTGATGAAAGGGATCATGGAGCAATATGATAACAGTGGCCACCGAGCATTGTGATGACAGTCGTATTGGAGCATTGTTATGAAAGTAGTCATGGATGATTGTGATGACATATGTCCTGGAACACTGTGATGACACGGTTCATCGAGTATGGTGATGACATGGGTCATAGCGAATTCTGATGACAGGTGTCATGGTGCATTGTGATGACATGGATCATATAAGAATTGTGATGAAAGGTATCATGGAGGACTGTGATGACTGGGGGCATGAAGCATTGTTATGAAACTTGTCCTGGATTATTGTGATGACAGCAGTCATGGAGAATTGTGATGACAGGGATTATGCAGCATTGTGTTGACAAGGGTATTGACTATTGTGATGACAATGGTCATGGAGCAATGTGATGAAAGTTTTCATGGAACATTATGATGAAAAGTACCTGGGAGCATTGTGACGATAAAGGCCATGGAGCATTGTGATGACAAGTGTCATGGAGCATTGTAATGAAAGGTTTCATTGTGCCCTGTGATGACAAGGGGGATGGAGTATTGTGATGAAACTGGTCCTGGAGCATTGTGATAACAAAAGCCATGGAGCATTTTTATGACAGGCATCATGGAGCATTGTGAAGAAAGGGGCCGTGGGGAATTGTAATGACAATAGAGAAATGTCATGAAAATGGTCAGCGAGCATAGTGATTAAAGTGGTCATTGAGAATTGTGATGAAAAGCGACATAGAGCATTGTGATGACAAAGGTCATGGAGAACTGTGAAGACCAGGGTCATGTAGCATTGTGATGACGCGGTCATGGAACATTGTGATGACAAGAATTCTGGAGCATTGTGATGACAAGGGCCATGGAGCATTTTGATGCCATGGTCATGGAACATTGTGATGACAAGAATTCTGGAGCATTGTAAGGAAAAAGGCATGGAGCATTGTGATTATAGGGAACATGGAGCATTGTGATGATATGGGCCTGGAACACTGTGATGACAGGTGTTATGGAGCAATGTGATGACAAGTGTCATGGAGCATTGTGATGAAAGGGGCCATGGAGCATTGAGATGACAGGCATCATGAGGCATGGTGATGACAGTGGTCATGGAGCATTGTGGTGAAAGAGATCATGGAGCAATATGATAACAGGGGCCATGGAGCATTGTGATGACAGGTGTATTGGAGCATTGTGATGAAAGTAGTCATGGATCATTGTGATGACATGTGTCCTGGAACACTGTGATGACACGGTTCATCAAGAATTGTGATGACAAGGGTCATAGCGAATTGTGATGACAGGTGTCATGTGGCATTGTGATGACATTGATCATCTAGGAATTGTGATGAAAGGTATCATGGAGCACTGTGATGACTGGGGGCATGAAGCATTGTTATGAAACATGTCCTGGATTATTGTGAAGACAGCAGTCATGGAGAATTGTGATGACAGGGATTATGCAGCATTGTGTTGACAAGGGTATGGACTATTGTGATGACAATGGTCATGGAGCCATGTGATGAAAGTTTTCATGGAACGTCGTGATGAAAAGTGCCTGGGAGCATTGTGACGATAAAGGCCATGGAGCATTGTGATGACAAGTGTCATGGAACATTGTAATGAAAGGTTTCATTGTGCACTGTGATGACAAGGGGGATGGAGTATTGTGATGAAACTGGTCCTGGAGCATTGTGATAACAAAAGCCATGGAGCATTTTTATAACAGGCATCATGGAGCATTGTGAAGAAAGGGGCCATGGGGAATTGTAATGACAATAGAGAAATGTCATGAAAATGGTCAGCGAGCATAGTGATTAAAGTGGTCATTGAGAATTGTCATGAAAAGCGACATAGAGCATTGAGATGACAAAGGTCATGGAGAACTGTGAAGACCAGGGTCATGAAGCATTGTGATGACGCGGTCATGGAACATTGTGATGACAAGAATTCTGGAGCATTGTGAGGAAAAAGGCATGGAGCATTGTGATTATAGGGAACATGGAGCATTGTGATGATATGGGCCGGGAACACTGTAATGACACGTGTTATGAAGCAATGTGATGACAAGTGTCATGGAGCATTGTGATGAAAGGGGCCTTGGAGAATTGTGATGACAGGCGTCATGAGGCATTGAGATGGCAGTGGTCATGGAGCATTATGATGAAAGGTGTTATGGAACACTGTGATTACATGGGCCATGGAGCATTTTGAATACAAAGGCCTTGGAGCATTGAGATGACAGTGGTCATGGAGCATTGTGATGAAAATGGTAATGGATCATTGTGATGACAAGTGTCCTGGGACCCTCTGATGACATGGTTCATGGAGCATTGTGATGACAATGGTCATGGCGAATTGTGATGACAATGTCATGCGGCATTGTGATGGCAGTGGTCATCTAGAAATGTGATTAAAGTTATTATGGAGCACAGTAATGAGAGGGGCCATGGAGCATTGAGATGACAGTTGTCATGGAGCATTGTGATGAAAGTGTTCATGGTTCAACGTGATTATCAGGACAATGGAGCATTGTGAATACAAAGGCCATGGAGCATTGAGATAAGAGAGTTTATGGAGCATTGTGATGACAAGTGTCCTGGAACCTAGTGATGACACGGTCCATACAGCATTGAGATGACAAGGGCCAAGGCGAATTGTGATGACACGTGTCATGGGGCATTGTGATGACATTGGTCATCTTACACTGTGATGACAGTGGTCATGTAGAATTTGGATTAAAGGTATCATGGAGCACTGTGATGACAAAGGCCAAGGAACATTTTGATGAGAAGTGTCATTGTGCAATGGGATGACACGGGAATGGAGCATTGTGATGACAAGGGCATGGAGCATTGTGATTACAGGGGCCAAGGAGCATTGTGATGACAACGGCATGGAGCACTGTGATGACAGCGGCCATGGAACATTTTGATGACAATCGCAAGGAGCTTTTTTATGACAGGGGTCACTGAGCATTGTAATTACAAAGATCATGATTCATTTTGATGACAGGGGCCTTAGAGCATTGTGATGACCATGGTCATCAAGCATTGTGATGACAGGTGTCATAGAGCATTGTGATGAGAAAGACCATGGAGCATTTTGATGACAGAGGCCATGGAGCATTGTGATGACAAGGCCATGTACAATTGTGATTACTAGGGTCATGGAACATTGTGATGACAAGGGGAGGGAACCTTGTGGTGACCGGGGTCATGGAGCATTTTGATGACAACTTTCATGGAACGTGGTGATGACAGGGGTCATGGAGCATTGTGTTGAAAGGGAAAATGGAACAGTGTGATTACAGGGTCCATGGAGCATTGTGAATACATAGGCCATGGAACAATGTGATGACAGGGGTCATGTAGCATTGTGATGACAGGGTCATGGAGCATTGTGATGACAGGTGGTATGGGGCACTGTGATGACAAGGGGCATGGAGCATTGTGATGAAAAATGTTCTGGAGCATTGTGATGACAGCGATCGTGGAGCTTTGTGATGACACTGTCAAGGAACATAGGGATGACAAGAATTCTGGAGCATTGTGATGAAAGGGCATGGAGCACTGTGATTAAAGGTGACAAGGAGCATTGGGATGACATGGGCAGAGAACAATGTGACAACAAAGGTCATGGAGCATTGTGATGAAAAGTGTCATGGAACATTGTGCTGCCTGGCATCATGGAGCCTTTTGGTAACAGAGGCCTTGGAGATTTGTGATGGCAGGCGTCATGGGCCATTGTGATGACAGCGGTCTTGGAGCATTGTGATGAATGGGGTCAAGGAGCCCTGTGATTACAGGGGCCATAGAGCATTGTGAAAACAATGGCTATGGAACATTGAGATGACAGGTTTCATGGAGCATTGTGATGAAAATGGTCATGGATCTTGGGATGACAAGTGTCCTGGAACCTTGTGATGACACGGTTCATGGAGCATTGTGATGACAAGGACCATGGCGAATTGTGATGACATTTGTCATGGGGCATTGTGATGACAGTGGTCATCTAGAATTGTGATGAAAGGTATCAGGGAACACTGTGATGACATGGGCCATGGAAAATTGTGATGAAAGACCATGGAGCATTGTGATGACAAGTGTCATGGAACACTGTGATGACACGTTTCATCGACTTTTGTGATGAAAATGGTAAGAGCGAATTGTGATGACAGGTGTCATGGGGCATTGTGATGACAGTGATCATCTAGCAATTGTGAGGAAAGGTATCATGGAGCACTGTGATGACTGGGGGCATGAAGCATTGTTATGAAAATTTTCCTGGATTATTGTGATGACAGCAGTCATGGAGAATTGTGATGACAGGGATTATGCAGCATTGTGTTTACAAGGGTATGGAGTATCGTGATGACAATGGTCATGGAGCAATGTGATGAAAATTTTTATGGAACATCGTGATGAAAAGTGCCTGGGAGCATTGTGACGATAAAGGCCATGGAGCCTTGTGATGACAAGTGTCATGGAGGATTGTAATGAAACGTTTCATTGTGCACTGTGTTGACAAGAGGTATGGAGTATTGTGATGAAACTGGTCCTGGAGCATTGTGATAACAAATTCCATGTAGCATTGTGATGACAGGCATCATGGAGCATTGTGAAGTAAGGTGCCATGGGGAATTGTAATGACAATAGAGAAATGTGATGAAAATGGTCAGCGAGCATAGTGATTAAAGTGGTCATTGAGAATTGTGCTGAAAAGCGACATAGAGCATTGTGATGACAAAGGTCATGGAGAACTGTGATGACCAGGGTTATGTAGCATTGTGATGACGCGGTCATGGAACACTGTGATGACAAGAATTCTGGAGCATTGTGATGACAAGGGCCATGGAGCATTGTGATGCCACGTTCATGGAACATTGTGATGACAAGAATTCTGGAGCATTGTGAGGAAAAAGGCATGGAGCATTGTGATTATAGGGGACATGGAGCATTGTGATGATATGGGCCGGGAACACTGTGATGACAGGTGTTATGGAGCAATGTGATGACAAGTGTCATGGAGCATTGTGATGAAAGGGGCCTTGGAGAATTGTGATGACAGGCGTCATGTGGCATTGAGATGGCAGTGGTCATGGAGCATTATGATGAAAGGTGTTATGGAGCCCTGTGATTACAGGGGCCATGGAGCATTTTGAATACAAAGGCCTTGGAGCATTGAGATGACAGTGGTCATGGAGCATTGTGACGAAAATGGTAATGGATCATTGTGATGACAAGTGTCCTGGGACCCTCTGATGACATGGTTCATGGAGCATTGTGATGACAATGGTCATGGCGAATTGTGATGACAATGTCATGGAGCATTGTGATAGCAGTGGTCATCTAGAAATGTGATTAAAGTTATTATGGAGCACAGTAATGAGAGGGGCCATGGAGCATTGTGATGACAAGTGTCATGGAGCATGGTGATGAATCGGACATGGAGCATTATAATGACAAGTGTTCTGGAGCCTCGTGATGATGAGGGATGGAGCATTGTGATTACAGGGGCCATGGAGCAGTGTGATGAAAAAGGCCTGGAGCACTGTGAGGACAAGGGCCATGGAGCATTGTGATTACAGGGGTCATGAGGCATTGTGATGAGTGAGGTCATGGAGCATTGAGATGGAAGGGGTCATGGAGCCTTGTGATTACAGGGGCCATGGAGCATTGTGATGACAAAGGCCATGGAGCATTTTAATGACAGGTATCATGGAGCATTGAGATGAAACGTGTCATGGACCATTATGATGACAGGCGTCACGGAGAATTGTGATGACAGTGGCTATGGGGAACTTGGATGAAATGCGTAGTGAAGCATTGTGAGGAAATGTTTCATGGAGCATTGTGATGAGAAGGGCCATGGAGCATCGTGATGACAGGGGTCATGGGGCATTGTGCTGAAAGCAGTCATGGAGCATTGCGGTGAAAAGTGCTATGGAGCATTGTGATGACAAGGGCCTTCAGCATTGTGATGACAAAGGCCATGGAGCATTGTGATGACAAGTGTCATGGGGCATTTTCATGATATTGGCATGGAGCATTAAGATAACAAGAGTTAAAAAAAATAAAAAATAAAAAAAAAAAAAAAAAAAAAAAAAAAAAAAAAGATAACAAGAGTTCTGGAGCATTTTGATTATGAGAGCATTGAGCATTGTGATGACAGGGGCCATGGAACATTGTGATGACAAAGGACATGGAGCATTGTGATGACAAGTGTCATGGGGTATTTTGATGACATTGGCATGGAGCATTATGATGACAAGAGTTCTGGAGCATTTTGATGACAAGGGCATGGAGCATTGCGATGACAGGGCCCATGGAGGATTGTGATGAAAAGGGTAGGAACATTGTGATGACTGGTTTAATGGAGCATTGTGATGAAAGGGGCCATGGAGCATTGAGATGACAAGCGTCATGAGGCATGGTGATGAGAGTGGCCATGGAGCATTGTGATGACAGCTGTATTGGGGCATTGTGATGAAAGTAATCATGGATCATTGTGATGACATGTGTCCTGGAACACTGTGATGACACGGTTCATCGAGTATGGTGATGACATGGGTCATAGAGAATTGTGATGACAGGCGTCATGAGGCATTGAGATGGCAGTGGTCATGGAGCATTATGATGAAAGGTGTTATGGAGCACTGTGATTACATGGGCCATGGAGCATTTTGAATACAAAGGCCTTGGAGCATTGAGATGACAGTGGTCATGGAGCATTGTGATGAAAATGGTAATGGATCATTGTGATGACAAGTGTCCTGGGACCCTCTGATGACATGGTTCATGGAGCATTGTGATGACAATGGTCATGGCGAATTGTGATGACAATGTCATGCGGCATTGTGATGGCAGTGGTCATCTAGAAATGTGATTAAAGTTATTATGGAGCACAGTAATGAGAGGGGCCATGGAGCATTGAGATGACAGTTGTCATGGAGCATTGTGATGAAAGTGTTCATGGTTCAACGTGATTATCGGGACAATGGAGCATTGTGAATACAAAGGCCATGGAGCATTGAGATAAGAGAGTTTATGGAGCATTGTGATGACAAGGGTCCTGGAACCTAGTGATGACACGGTCCATACAGCATTGAGATGACAAGGGCCAAGGCGAATTGTGATGACACGTGTCATGGGGCATTGTGATGACATTGGTCATCTTACACTGTGATGACAGTGGTCATGTAGAATTTGGATTAAAGGTATCATGGAGCACTGTGATGACAAAGGCCAAGGAACATTTTGATGAGAAGTGTCATTGTGCAATGGGATGACACGGGAATGGAGCATTGTGATGACAAGGGCATGGAGCATTGTGATTACAGGGGCCAAGGAGCATTGTGATGACAACGGCATGGAGCACTGTGATGACAGCGGCCATGGAACATTTTGATGACAATCGCAAGGAGCTTTTTTATGACAGGGGTCACTGAGCATTGTAATTACAAAGATCATGATTCATTTTGATGACAGGGGCCTTAGAGCATTGTGATGACCATGGTCATCAAGCATTGTGATGAAAGGTGTCATAGAGCATTGTGATGAGAAAGACCATGGAGCATGGTGATGACAGAGGCCATGGAGCATTGTGATGACAAGGCCATGTACAATTGTGATTACTAGGGTCATGGAACATTGTGATGACAAGGGGAGGGAACCTTGTGGTGACCGGGGTCATGGAGCATTTTGATGACAACTTTCATGGAACGTGGTGATGACAGGGGTCATGGAGCATTGTGTTGAAAGGGAAAATGGAGCAGTGTGATTACAGGGTCCATGGAGCATTGTGAATACATAGGCCATGGAACAATGTGATGACAGGGGTCATGTAGCATTGTGATGACAGGGTCATGGAGCATTGTGATGACAGGTGGTATGGGGCACTGTGATGACAAGGGGCATGGAGCATTGTGATGAAAAATGTTCTGGAGCATTGTGATGACAGCGATCGTGGAGCTTTGTGATGACACTGTCAAGGAACATAGGGATGACAAGAATTCTGGAGCATTGTGATGAAAGGGCATGGAGCACTGTGATTAAAGGTGACAAGGAGCATTGGGATGATATGGGCAGAGAACAATGTGACAACAAAGGTCATGGAGCATTGTGATGAAAAGTGTCATGGAACATTGTGCTGCCTGGCATCATGGAGCCTTTTGGTAACAGAGGCCTTGGAGATTTGTGATGGCAGGCGTCATGGGCCATTGTGATGACAGCGGTCTTGGAGCATTGTGATGAATGGGGTCAAGGAGCCCTGTGATTACAGGGGCCATAGAGCATTGTGAAAACAATGGCTATGGAACATTGAGATGACAGGTTTCATGGAGCATTGTGATGAAAATGGTCATGGATCTTGGGATGACAAGTGTCCTGGAACCTTGTGATGACACGGTTCATGGAGCATTGTGATGACAAGGACCATGGCGAATTGTGATGACATTTGTCATGGGGCATTGTGATGACAGTGGTCATCTAGAATTGTGATGAAAGGTATCAGGGAACACTGTGATGACAGGGGCCATGGAAAATTGTGATGAAAGACCATGGAGCATTGTGATGACAAGTGTCATGGGGCATTGTGATGGCAGTGGTCATCTAGAAATGTGATTAAAGTTATTATGGAGCACAGTAATGAGAGGGGCCATGGAGCATTGTGATGACAAGTGTCATGGAGCATGGTGATGAATCGGACATGGAGCATTATAATGACAAGTGTTCTGGAGCCTCGTGATGACGAGGGATGGAGCAATGTGATTACAGGGGCCATGGAGCAGTGTGATGAAAAAGGCCTGGAGCACTGTGAGGACAAGGGCCATGGAGCATTGTGATTACAGGGGTCATGAGGCATTGTGATGAGTGAGGTCATGGAGCATTGAGATGGAAGGGGTCATGGAGCCTTGTGATTACAGGGGCCATGGAGCATTGTGATGACAAAGGCCATGGAGCATTGTAATGACAGGTATCATGGAGCATTGAGATGAAACGTGTCATGGACCATTATGATGACAGGCGTCACGGAGAATTGTGATGACAGTGGCTATGGGGAACTTGGATGAAATGCGTAGTGAAGCATTGTGAGGAAATGTTTCATGGAGCATTGTGATGAGAAGGGCCATGGAGCATCGTGATGACAGGGGTCATGGGGCATTGTGCTGAAAGCAGTCATGGAGCATTGCGGTGAAAAGTGCTATGGAGCATTGTGATGACAAGGGCCATCAGCATTGTGATGACAAAGGCCATGGAGCATTGTGATGACAAGTGTCATGGGGCATTTTCATGATATTGGCATGGAGCATTAAGATAACAAGAGTTCTGGAGCATTTTGATTATGAGAGCATTGAGCATTGTGATGACAGGGGCCATGGAACATTGTGATGACAAAGGACATGGAGCATTGTGATGACAAGTGTCATGGGGTATTTTGATGACATTGGCATGGAGCATTATGATGACAAGAGTTCTGGAGCATTTTGATGACAAGGGCATGGAGCATTGCGATGACAGGGCCCATGGAGGATTGTGATGAAAAGGGTAGGAACATTGTGATGACTGGTTTAATGGAGCATTGTGATGAAAGGGGCCATGGAGCATTGAGATGACAAGCGTCATGAGGCATGGTGATGAGAGTGGCCATGGAGCATTGTGATGACATCTGTATTGGGGCATTGTGATGAAAGTAATCATGGATCATTGTGATGACATGTGTCCTGGAACACTGTGATGACACGGTTCATCGAGTATGGTGATGACATGGGTCATAGAGAATTGTGATGACAGGTGTCATGGGGCATTGTGATGACATGGATCATCTAGGAATTGTGATGAAAGGTCTCATGGAGCACTGTGATGACTGGGGGCATGAAGCATTGTTATGAAAATTCTCCTGGATTATTGTGATGACAGCAGTCATGGAGAATTGTGATGACAGGGATTATGCAGCATTGTGTTGACAAGGGTATGGACTATTGTGATGACAATGGTCATGGAGCAATGTGATGAACGTTTTCATGGTTCATCAGGATGAAAAGTGCCTGGGAGCATTGTGATGACAAGTGTCATGGAACATTGTGATGTCAAGTTTCATGGAACATTGTAATGAAAGGTTTCATTGTGCACTGTGATGACAAGGGGGATGGAGTATTGTGATGAAACTGGTCCTGGAGCATTGTGATAACAAAAGCCTTGGAGCATTGTGATGACAGGCATCATGGTGCATTGTGAAGAAAGGGGCCATGGGGAATTGTAATCACCATAGAGAAATGTGATGGAAATGGTCAGCGAACATAGTGATTAAAGTGGTCATTGAGAATTGTGCTGAAAAGCGACATAGAGCATTGTGATGACAAAGGTCATGGAGAACTGTGATGACCAGGGTCATGTAGCATTGTGATGCCACGGTCATGGACCATTGTGATGACAAGAATTCTGGAGCATTGTGATGACAAGGGCCATGGAGCATTGTGATGCCACGGTCATGGAACATTGTGATGACAAGACTTCTGGAGCATTGTGAGGAAAAAGGCATGGAACAATGTTTTTATAGGAGACATGGAGCATTGTGATGACATGGGCAGGGAACACTGTGATGACAGGTGTTATGGAGCAATGTGATGACAAGTGTCATGGATCCTTGTGATGAGAGGGGCCTTGGAGAATTGTGATGACAGGCGTCATGGGGCATTGAGATGGCAGTGGTTATGGAGCATTATGATGAAAGGTGTTATGGAGCACTGTGGTTACAGGGGCCATGGAGCATTGTGAACACAAAGGCCATGGAGCATTGAGATGACAGTGGTCATGGAGCATTGTGATGAAAGTGGTAGTGGATCATTGTGATGACAAGTGTCCTGGGACCCTGTGATGACATGGTTCATGGAGCATTGTGATGACAATGGTCATGGCGAATTGTGATGACAAAGTCATGCGGCATTTTGATGGCAATGGTCATCTAGAAATGTGATTAAAGTTATTATGGAGCACAGTCATGAGAGGGGCCATGGAGTATTGTGATGACAAGTGTCATGGAACATGGTGATGAAACGGACATGGAGCATTATAATGACAAGTGTTCTGGAGCCTTGTGATGACAAGGGCATGGAGCATTGCGATTTCAGGGTCCATGGAGCAGTGTGATGACAAAGGCTTGGAGCACTGTGATTTCAGGGGCCATGGAGCATTGTGATGACAAAGGCCATGGAGCATTGTGATGACAGGTGTCAAGGAGCATTGAGATGAAACGGGTCATGGACCATTACGATGACAGGGGTCATGGAGAATTGTGATGACAGTGGCCATGGGGAATTTGGATGAAAGGCGTACTGGAGCATTGTGAGGAAATGTTTCATGGAGCATTGTGATGACAGGGGTCATGGAGCATTGTGAATACAAGGGACATGGAGCCTTGTGATGACAAGGGTCATGAATCATTGTAAAAACAGGTATCATTGGGCATTGTGATGACAGGGGCATGGAGCTTTTTTATGTAAGTTGCCATGGAGAATTGTGATGAAAGGGATCATGTGGATTTGTAATGACAAGGGCTATGGAGCATTGTGATGAAACAAATCTTGGAGTAATTTGTTGAAAGTTGTCATGGAGCATTGCGATGAAAAGCACCAAGGAACATTTTGAAGACAAGGGCCATCGACCATTGTGAGGACAGCTGCCATGGAGCATCGTGATGACAAATGCCATGAAGAATTGTGATGAGAGGTGGCATTGGGCATTGTGATGAAAGGGTTCATGCAGTACTGGGATTACAGGGGCCATGGAGCATTGTGATAACAAGTGACATGGAGAATAGTCATGACAGGCGTCATAGAGCATTGTGATGACAAGTGCCATTTAGCATTTTGATGACAGGTGTCATCAGGCATTTTGTTGACAGGGGTCACGGAGAATTGTGATGACAAATGCCATAGAGCATTGTGATGACAGGGGTCAGGGAGCATTGTGATGACATGGGCCATGGAACATTGTGAAGACAAGTTTCATGGAGCATTGTGATGACATGGGCATGAAGCATGGTGATGACAACAGACCTGGAGCATTGTTATGACAAGGGCATGGGGCATTGTGATTAGAGGAGACATGGAGCATTGTGGTGACATTGGCAGGGATCATTGTGAATACAGGGATCATGGAGCATTGTGATGACAAGTGTCATTTAGCATTTTGATTACAGGGGTCATTAGGCATTGTGTTCACAGGGGTCACGGAGCATTGTGATGACAAAGGCCATAGAACATTGTGACGACAGGGGTCATGGAGCATTGTGATGACTTGGGCCATGGAGCATTGTGAAGACAAGTTTCATGGAGCATTGTGATGACACGGGCATGAAGCATGGTGATGACAACAGACCTGGAGCATTGTGATGACAAGGGCATGGAGCATTGTGATTACAGGAGACATGGAGCATTGTGATGACATTGGCAGGGATCATTGTGATTACAGGGATCATGGAGCATTGTGATGACAAGTGTCATGTAATATTGTGCTGACACAGATCATGGAGCAACGCGATTAACGGGACAATGGAGCATTGTGAATACAAAGGCCATGGAGCATTGAGATGACAGTGGTCATGGAGCATTGTGATGACAAGTGTCCTGGAACCTAGTGATGACACGGTTCATACAGCATTGAGATGACAAGGGCCAAGGCGAATTGTGATGACACGTGTCATGGGCCATTGTGATGACATCGGTCACCTTGCATTGTGATAACAGTGGTCATGTAGAATTTTGATTAAAGGTATCATGGAGCACTGTGATGACAAAGGCCAAGGAACATTTTGATGACAAGTGTCATTGTACAATGGGATGACACGGGAATGGAGCATTATGATGACAAGTGTTCTGGAGCATTGTGATGACAAGGGCATGGAGCATTGTGATTACAGGGGCCATGGAGCATTGTGATGACAACGGCATGGAGCATTGTGATGAGAGGGGTCATTGAGCATTATGATTACAAAGACCATGAGGCATTGTGATGACACGGGCTTTGGAGCATTGTGATGACAATGGTCATCAAGCATTGTGATGACAGGAGTCATAGAGCATTGTAATGACAAAGACCATGAGGCACTCTGATGACAGGGGGCATGGAGCATTGTGATGAAAATTGTCCTGGAGCATTGTGATGACAGCGGTCACAGAGAATTGGGATGAAAGATATCATGCAGCATTGTGATGACAACGGTCATGGATCATTTTGATGACACGGGTCATGGAACATTCTGATAACAAGATTCATAAAGCATTTTGATGACAGGGGTCATGGAGCATTGTGTTGACACGGGCATGGAGCATTGTAATGATAGGATATCTGGAGCATTGTGATGAAAAGGGGATGGAGCATTTTGATGACAGGGTCAAAGGAGCATTGTGCTGACAATGGCATGGAGGATTCTTATGAAAAGGTACTGGAGAACTGTGAGGAAAGGAGTCATGGATCATTGTGATGACAGGGGTCATGGAGCTTTGTGATGACAAGGGTCATGGAGCATTGTGATGACACGGTCAAGGACCATTGCGATGACAAGAATTCTGGAGCATTGTGATGAAAGGGCATGGAGCATTGTGATTAAAGGTGACAAGGAGCATTGTGTGATATGGGCAGAGAATTTTGTGATGACAGGGTTCATGGAGCATTGTGATGAAAGGGGTCATGGAGAACTGTGATCACAGGGGCCATGGAGCATTGTGAATACAAAGGCTATGGAGCATTGAGATGACAGGGTTCATGGAGCATTGTGATGAAAGTGATCATGGATCATTGTGATGACAAGTGTCCTGGAACCTTGTGATGACACCATTCATGGAGCATTGTGATGAGAAGGACAATGGAAAATTGTGATGACATCTATCATGGGACATTGTGATGACAGTGGTCATGTAGAATTGTGATGAAATGTATCATGGAGCACTGTGATGACAGGGGCCATGGAACATTGTGATGATAAAGGCCATGGAGCATTGTGATGAAAAGTGACATGGAGAAGAGTGATGACAGGTGACTTAGAGCATTGTGATGACAAGAATTCTGGAGCATTGTGATGAAAGGGCATGGAGCATTGTGATTAAAGGTGACAAGCAGCATTGTGATGATATGGGCAGAGAACTTTGTGATGACAGGGGTCATGGAGCATTGTGATGAAAAGTGTCATGGAACATTGTGCTGACAGGGATCATGGAGCTTTCTGGTAAGAGAGGGCTTGGAGATTTGTGATGGCAGGCATCATGGGGCATTGTGATGACAGCGGTCTTGGAGCATTGTGATGAAATGGGTCATAGAGCACTGTGATTACAGGGGCCATGGAGCATTGTGAATACAAAGGCTATGGAGCATTGAGATGACAGGTTTCATGGAGCATTGTGATGAAAGTGATCATGGAACATTGTGATGACAAGTGTCCTGGAACCTTGTGATGACACGGTTCATGGAGCATTGTGATAACAAGGACCATGCGAATTGTGATGACATCAGTCATGGGGCATCGTGGTGACAGTGGTCATCTAGAATTGTGATGAAAGGTATCAGGGAGCACTGTGATTATAGGGACCATGGAACATTGTGATGACAAAGGCCATGGAGCATTGTGATGACAAGTGTCAAGGGGCATTTTGATGACATTGGCATGGAGCATTATGATGACAAGAGTTCTGGAGAATTTTGATGACAAGGGCAAGGAGCATTGTGATGACAGCGGCCATGGGACATTGTAATGACAAAGACCATGGAGCATTGTGATGACAAGTGTCATGGGGCATTTTGATGACATTGGCATGGAGCATTATGATGCCAAGAGTTCTGGAGCGTTGTGATGACGAGGGCATGGAGCATTGTGATTACAGAGGCCATGGAGCATTGTGATGACAACGGCATGGAGCATTGTTATGAGAGGGGTCATTGAGCATTATGATTACAAAGACCATGAGGCATTGTGATGACACGGGCCTTGGAGCATTGTGATGACAATGGTCACCTAGCATTGTGATGATATGGGTCATAGAGCATTGTGATGAGAAAGACCATGGAGCATGGTGATGACAGAGGCCATGGAACACTGTGATGGCAAGGCCATGTACCATTGTGATTACAAGGGTCATGGAGCATTGTGATTACAAAAGTCATGGAGCATTGTGATGACAAGGGCAGGGAACCTTGTGGTGACAGGTGTCATGGAGCATTTTGATGACAATTTTCATGGAACATTGTGATGAGAAGGGTCATGGACCATTGTGTTGAAAGGAAACATGCAGCGGTGTGATTATAGGGTCCATGGTGCATTGTGAATACATAGGCCATGGAACAATGTGATGACAGGAGTCATGCAGCATTGTGATGACAGGGTCATGGAGCATTGTGATTGCAGCGGTTATGGGGCACTGTGATGACAGGAGCCATGGAGCATTGTGATGAAAATTGTCCAGGAGCATTGTGATGACAGCGGTCACAGAGAATTGGGATGAAAGGTATCATGCAGCATTGTGATGACAACGGTCATGGATCATTTTGATGACAGGGGTCATGGAACATTCTGATAACAAGGTTCATAAAGCATTTTGATGACAGGGGTCATGGAGCATTGCGTTGACACGGGCATGGAGCATTGTAATGATAGGACATCTGGAGCATTGTGATGAAAAGGGGATGGAGCATTTTGATGACAGGGTCCAAGGAGCATTGTGCTGACAATGGCATGGAACATTGTGATAAAAAGGGTACTGGAGCACTGTGAGGAAAGGAGTCATGGATCATTGTGATGACAAGGGTCATGGAGCTTTGTGATGACAAGGGTCATGGAGCATTGTAATGACACGGTCAAGGATCATTGCGATAACAAGAATTCTGGAGCATTGTGATGAAAGGGCATGGAGCATTGTGATTAAAGGTGACAAGGAGCATTGTGATGATATGGGCAGAGAATTTTGTGATGAAAGGGGTCATGGAGCATTGTGATGAAAAGTGTCATGGAACGTTGTGCTGACAAGGATCATGGAGCTTTCTGGTAAGAGAGGCCTTGGAGATTTGTGATGGCAGGCGTCATGGGGCGGTTTGATGACAGCGGTCTTGGAGCATTGTGATGAAATGGGTCATAGAGCACTGTGATTACAGGGGCCATGGGGCATTGTGCATACAAAGGCTATGGAGCTTTGAGATGACAGGATTCATGGAGCATTGTGATGAAAGTGATCATGGATCATTGTGATGACAAGTGTCCTGGAACCTTGTGATGACACGGTTCATGGAGCATTGTGATGACAAGAACCATGCGAATTGTGATGACATCAGTCATGGGGCATTGTGATGACAGTGGTCATCTAGAATTGTGATGAAAGGTATCAGGGAGCACTGTGATTACAGGGACCATGGAACATTGTGATGATAAAGGCCATGGAGCATTGTGATGACAAGTGTCAAGGGGCATTTGATGACATTGGCATGGAGAATTATGATGACAAGAGTTCTGGAGAATTTTGATGACAAGGGCATGGAGCATTGTGATGACAGCGGCCATGGAACATTGTGATGACAAAGGCCATGGAGCATTGTGATGACAAGTGTCATGGGGCATTTTGATGACATTGGCATGGAGCATTATGATGACAAGAGTTCTGGAGCATTTTGATGACAAGGGCATGGAGCATTGTGATGACAGGGCCCATGGAGCATTGTGTTGAAAAGGGCAGGGAACATTGTGATGACTGGGTTCATGGAGCATTGTGATGAAAGGGGCTATGGAGCATTGAGATGACAGGCGTCATGAGGCATGGTGATGACAGTGGTCATGGAGCATTGTGATGAAAGAGATCATGGAGCAATATGATAACAGGGGCCATGGAGCATTGTGATAACAAGTGACATGGAGAAGAGTGATGACAGGTGACATAGAGCATTGTGATGACAAGTGCCATTCAGCATTTTGATGACAGGGGTCATCAGGCATTGTGTTGACAGGGGTCATGGAGCATTGTGATGACAAAGGCCATAGAGCATTGTGAAGACAAGATTCATGGAGCATTGTGATGACACGGGGCATGAAGCATGGTGATGACAACATACCTGGAGCATTGTGATGACATGGGCATGGAGCATTGTGATTACAGGAGACATGGAACATTGTGATGACATTGGCAGGGATCATTTTGATTACAGGGATCATGGAGCATTTTGATGACAAGTGTCATGAAATATTGTGCTGACACAGATCATGGAGCAACGCGATTATCGGGACAATGGAGCATTGTGACTACAAAGGCCATGGAACATTGAGATAAGAGAGTTCATGGAGCATTGTGATGACAAGGGTCCTGGAACCTAGTGATGACACGGTTCATACAGCATTGAGATGACAAGGGCCAAGGCGAATTCTGATGACACGTGTCATGGGGCATTGTGATGAGATTGGTCATCTTGCATTGTGATGACAGTGGTCATGTAGAATTTTGATTAAATGTATCATGGAGCACTGTGATGACAAAGGCCAAGGAACATTTTGATGACAAGTGTCATTGAGCAATGGGATGACACGGGAATGGAGCATTATGATGCCAAGAGTTCTGGAGCATTGTGATGACGAGGGCATGGAGCATTGTGATTACAGGGGCCATGGAGCATTGTGAGGACAACGGCATGGAGCATTGTGATGAGAGGGGTCATTGAGCATTATGATTACAAAGACCATGAGGCATTGTGATGACACGGGCCTTGGAGCATTGTGATGACAGTGGTCATCAAGCATTGTGATGACAGGAGTCATAGAGCATTGTGATGAGAAAGATCATGGAGCATGGTGATGACAGAGGCCATGGAGCATTGTAATGACAAGGCCATGTACCATTGTGATTTCAAGTGTCATGGAGCATTGTGATGACAAGGGCAGGGAACCTTGTGGTGACCGGGGTCATGGAGCATTTTGATGACAATTTTCATGGAACATTGTGATGAGAGGGATCATGGACCATTGTGTTGAAAGGGAACATGCACCAGTGTGATTATAGGTTCCATGGTGCATTGTGAATACATAGGCCATGGAAAAATGTGATGACAGGAGTCATGCAGCATTGTGATGACAGGGTCATGGAGCATTGTGATTACAGCGGTTATGGGGCACTGTGATGACAGGGGCCATGGAGCATTGTGATGAAAATTATCCAGGATCATTGTGATGACAGCGGTCACAGAGAATTGGGATGAAAGGTATCATGCAGCATTGTGATGACAACGGTCATGGATCATTTTGATGACAGGGGTCATGGAATATTCTGATAACAAGGTTCATAAAGCATTTTGATGAGAGGGGTCAGGGAATATTCTGATAACAAGGTTCATAAAGCATTTTGATGAGAGGGGTCATGGAGCATTGTGTTGACACGGGCATGGAGCATTTTAATGATAGTACATCTGGAGCATTGTGATGAAAAGGGGATGGAGCATTTTGATGACAGGGTCCAAGGAGCATTGTGCTGACAATGGCATGGAGCATTATGATGAAAAGGGTACTGGAGCACTGTGAGAAAGGAGTCATGGATCATTGTGATGACAGGGGTCATGGAGCTTTGTGATGACAAGGGTCATGGAGCATTGTAATGACACTGTCAAGGATTATTGCGATATCAAGAATTCTGGAGCATTGTGATGAAAGGGCATGGAGCATTGTGATTAAAGGTGACAAGGAGCATTGTGATGATATGGGCAGAGAACTTTGTGATGACAGGGGTCATGGAGCATTGTGATGAAAAGTGTCATGGAACATTGTGCTGACAGGGATCATGGAGCTTTCTGGTAAGAGAGGCCTTGGAGATTTGTGATGGCAGGCGTCATGGGGCATTTTGATGACAGCGGTCTTGGAGCATTGTGATGAAATGGGTCATAGAGCACTGTGATTACAGGGGCCATGGAGCATTGTGAATACAAAGGCTATGGAGCATTGAGATGACAGGTTTCATGGAGCATTGTGATGAAAGTGATCATGGATCATTGTGATGACAAGTGTCCTGGAACCTTGTGATGACACGGTTCATGGAGCATTGTGATGAAAAGGACCATGCGAATTGTGATGACATCAGTCATGGGGCATCGTGGTGACAGTGGTCATCTAGAATTGTGATGAAAGGTATCAGGGAGCACTGTGATTACAGGGACCATGGAACATTGTGATGATAAAGGCCATGGAGCATTGTGATGACAAGTGTCAAGGGGCATTTTGATGACATTGGCATGGAGCATTATGATGACAAGAGTTCTGGAGAATTTTGATGACAAGGTCATGGAGCACTGTGATGACAGCGGCCATGGGACATTGTGATGACAACGACCATGGAGCATTGTGATGACAAGTGTCATGGGGCATTTTGATGACATTGGCATGGAGCATTATGATGACAAGAGTTCTGGAGCATTTTGATGACAAGGGCATGGAGCATTGTGATGACAGGGCCCATGGAGCATTGTGATGAAAAGGGCAGGGAACATTGTGATGACTGGGTTCATGGAGCATTGTGATGAAGGGCCATGGAGCATTGAGATGACAGGCGTCATGAGGCATGGTGATGACAGTGGTCATGGAGCATTGTGATGAAAGAGATCATGGAGCAATATGATAACAGGGGCCATGGAGCATTGTGATGACAGGTGTATTTGAGCATTGTGATGAAAGTAGTCATGGATCATTGTGATGACATGTGTCCTGGAACACTGTGATGACACGGTTCATCGAGTATTGTGATGACAAGGGCCATTGCGAATTGTATGACAGGTGTCATGGGTCATTGTGATGACATTGATCATCTAGGAATTGTGATGAAAGGTATCATGGAGCACTGTGATGACTGGGGCCATGAAGCATAGTTATGAAACTTGTCCTGGATTATTGTGATGACAGCAGTCATGGAGAATTGTGATGACAGGGATTATGCAGCATTGTGTTGACAAGGGTATGGACTATTGTGATGACAATGGTCATGGAGCCATGTGATGAAAGTTTTCATGGAATGTCGTGATGAAAAGTGCCTGGGAGCATTGTGATGATAAAGGCCATGGAGCATTGTGATGACAAGTGTCATGGAACATTGTAATGAAAGGTTTCATTGTGCACTGTGATGACAAGGGGGATGGAGTATTGTGATGAAACTGATCCTGGAGCATTGTGATAACAAAAGCCATGGAGCATTTTTATGACAGGCATCATGGAGCATTGTGAAGAAAGGGGCCATGGGGAATTGTAATGACAATAGAGAAATGTCATGAAAATGGTCAGCGAGCATAGTGATTAAAGTGGTCATTGAGAATTGTCATGAAAAGCGACATAGAGCATTGAGATGACAAAGGTCATGGAGAACTGTGAAGACCAGGGTCATGTAGCATTGTGATGACGCGGTCTTGGAACATTGTGATGACAAGAATTCTGGAGCAATGTGATGACAAGGGCCATGGAGCATTGTGATGCCACGGTCATGGAACATTGTGATGACAAGAATTCTGGAGCATTGTGAGGAAAAAGGCATGGAGCATTGTGATTATAGGGGACATGGGGCCTTGTGATGATATGGGCCGGGAACACTGTGATGACAGGTGTTATGGAGCAATGTGATGACAAGTGTCATGGAGCATTGTGATGAAAGGGGCCTTGGAGAATTGTGATGACAGGCGTCATGAGGCATTGAGATGGCAGTGGTCATGGAGCATTATGATGAAAGGTGTTATGGAGCACTGTGATTACAGGGGCCATGGAGCATTTTGAATACAAAGGCCTTGGAGCATTGAGATGACAGTGGTCATGGAGCATTGTGATGAAAATGGTAATGGATCATTGTGATGACAAGTGTCCTGGGACCCTCTGATGACATGGTTCATGGAGCATTGTGATGACAATGGTCATGGCGAATTGTGATGACAATGTCATGCGGCATTGTGATGGCAGTGGTCATCTAGAAATGTGATTAAAGTTATTATGGAGCACAGTAATGAGAGGGGCCATGGAGCATTGTGATGACAAGTGTCATGGAACATGGTGATAAAACGGACATGGAGCATTATAATGACAACTGTTCTGGAGCCTCGTGATGACGAGGGATGGAGCATTGTGATTACAGTGGCCATGGAGCAGTGTGATGAAAAAGGCCTGGAGCACTGTGATGACAAGGGTCATGGAGCATTGTGATTACAGGGGTCATGAGGCATTGTGATGAGTGAGGTCATGGAGCATTGAGATGAAAGGGGTCATGGAGCACTGTGATTACAGGGGCCATGGAGCATTGTGAAGACAAGATTCATGGAGCATTGTGATGACACGGGCATAAAGCATGTTGATGACAACAGACCTGGAGCATTGTGATGACAAGGGCATGGAGCATTGTGATTACAGGAGACATGGAGCATTGTGATGACATTGGCAGGTATCATTGTGATTACAGGGATCATGGAGCATTGTGATGACAAGTGTCAAGCAATATTGTGCTGACAAAGATCATGGAGCATTTTGATGCGAGTGGCCTTGGAGCTCAGTAATGAGAGACGTCATGGGGCATTAGGGTGACAGTGGTCAAGGAGCATTGTGATGAAAGTGTTAATGGAGGTACGTGATTATCGGGACAATGGAGCATTGTGAGTACAAAGGCCATGGAGCATTGAGATAACAGATTTCATGGGGCATTGTGATGAAAGTGGTCAAGGATCACTGTGATGAGAAGTGTCCTGGAAGCTAGTGATGACACGGTTCCTACAGCATTGAGATGACAAGCGACAAGGCGAATTGTGATGACACGTGTCATGGGGCATTGTGATGAAATTGGTCATCTTGCATTGTGATGACATTGGTCATGTAGAATTTTGATTAAAGGTATCATGGAGCACTGTGATGACAAAGGAAAAGGAACATTCTGAAGACAAGTATCATTGAGCAATGGGATGACATGGGAATGGAGTATTATGATGACAAGTGTTCTGGAGCATTGTTATGACACGTGCATGGAGCATTGTAATGATAGGATATCTGGAGCATTGTGATGAAAAGTGGATGGAGAATTTTGATGAGAGGGTCCAAGGAGCATTGTGCTGACAATGCCATGGACCATTGTGTTGAAAAGGGTACTGGAGCACTGTGAGGAATGGAATCATGGATTAATGTGATGACAGGGGTCATGGAGCTTTGTGATGACAAGGGTCATAGAGCATTGTGATGACACGGTCAAGGAACATTGCGATGACAAGAATTCTGGAGCATTGTGATGAAAGCGAATGGAGCATTGTGATAAAAGGTGACAAGGAGCATTGTGATGATATGGGCAGAGAACTTTGTGATGACAGGGGTCATGGATAATTGTGATGAAAAGTGTCATGGAACATTGTGCTGACAGGGATCATGGAGCTTTTTTGTAAGAGAGGCCTTGGAGATTTGTGATGGCAGGCGTCATGGGGCATTGTGATGACAGCGGTCTTGGAAAATTGTGATGAAAGGGTTCATGGAGCACTGTGATGACAGGGGCCATGGAGCATTGTGAACACAAAGGCTATAGAGCATTGATATGACAGGTTTTATGGAGCATTGTGATGAAAGTGATCATGGATCATTGTCATGACAAGTGTCCTGGAACCTTGTGATGACATGTTTCATGGAACATTGTGATGACAAGGAGCATGGCGAATTGTGATGACATCTGTCATGGGGCATTGTGATGAAAGTGGTCATCTAGAATTGTGATGAAAGGTATCATGGAGCACTGTGATGACAGGGGATATGGAACATTGTGATTACAAAGGCCATGGAGCATTGACATGATAAGTGTCATGGGGCATTTTGATGAAATTGGAATGGAGCATTATGATGACAAGAGTTCTTGAGCATTTTGATGACAAGGGCATGGAGCATTGTGATGGCAGGAGCCATGAAACATTGTGATGACAAAGGCCATGGAGCATTGTGATGACAAGTGTCATGGGGCATTTTGATGATATTGGCATGAAGCATTATGATGACAGGAGTCCTGGAGAATTTTGTTGACAAGGGCATGGAGTATTGTGATGACAGGGTCCATGGATCATTGTGATGAAAAGGGCAGGGAACATTGTGATGACTGTGTTCATGAAGCATGGTGATGAAAGGGGCCATGGAGCATTGAGATGACAAGCGTCATGAGCCATGGTGATGACAGTGTTCATGGAGCATTGTAATGAAATAGATCATGGAGCAACGCGATTATCGGGAAAATGGAGCATTGTGAATACAAAGGCCGCGGAACATTGAGATAACAGAGTTCATGGAGCATTGTGATAAAAGTGGTCATGGATCACTGTGATGACAAGTGTCCTGGAACCTAGTGATGACACGGTTCATACAGCATTGAGATGACAAGAGCCAAGGCGAATTGTGATGACACGTCTCATGGGGCATTGTGATGAGATTGGTCATCTTGCATTGCGATGACAGTGGTCATGTAGAATTTTGATTAAAGGTATCATGGAGCACTGTGATAACAAAGGCCAAGGAACATTTTGACGGCAAGTGTCATTGAGCAATAGCATGACACGGGAATGGAGTATTAAAATGACAAGTGTTCTGGAGCATTGTGATGACAAGGGCATGGAGCATTGTGATGACAAGGGCAGGGAACATTGTGGTGACCGGGGTCATGGAGCATTTTGATGACAACTTTCATGGAACGTGGTGATGACAGGGGTCATGGAGCATTGTGTTGAAAGGGAACATGGGGCAGTGTGATTACAGGGTCCCTGGAACATTGTGAATACATAGGCCATGGAACAATGTGATGACAGGGGTCATGTAGCATTGTGATGACAGGGTCAAGGAGCATTGTGATGACAGGTGTTATTGGGCACTGTGATGACAGGGGGCATGTAGCATTGTGATGAAAATTGTCCTGGAGCATTGTGATGACAGCGGTCGTGGAGCTTTGTGATGACACTGTCAAGGAACATAGGGATGACAAGAATTCTGGAGCATTGTGATGAAAGGGCATGGAGCATTGTGATTAAAGGTGACAAGGAGCTTTGGGATGATATGGGCAGAGAACAATGTAACGACAAAGGTCATGGAGCATTGTGAATAAAAGTGTCATGGAACGTTGTGCTGCCTGGCATCACGGAGCCTTTTGGTAACAGAGGCCTTGTAGATTTGTGATGGCAGCCGTCATGGGGCATTGTGATGACAGCGGTCTTGGAGCATTGTGATGAAAGGTGTCATGGAGCACTGTGATTACAGGGGCCATGGAGCATTGTGAATACAAAGGCCATGGAGCATTGAGATGACAGTGGTCATGGAGCATTGTGATGAAAGTGGTAATGGATCATTGTGATGACAAGTGTCCTGGGACCCTCTGATGACATGGTTCATGGAGCATTGTGATGACAATGGTCATGGCGAATTGTGATGACAATGTCATGGGGCATTGTGATGGCAGTGGTCATCTAGTAATGTGATTAAAATTATTATGGAGCACAGTAATGAGAGGGGCCATGGAGCATTGTGATGACAAGTGTCATGGAACATGGTGATGAAACGGACATGGAGCATTATAATGACAAGAGTTCTGTAGCCTTGTGAAAACAAGGGCATGGAGCACTGTGATTACAGGGGCAATGGAGCAGTGTGATGACAAAAGCTTGGAGAACTGTGATGACAAGTGCCATGGAGCATTGTGATTACAGGGGTCATGGGGCATTGTGATGAGTGAGGTCATATAGCATTGAGATGAAACGGGTCATGGAGCACTGTGATTACAGGGGCCATGGAGCATTGTGATGACAAAGGCCATGGAGCATTGTGATGAAAGGTGTCATGGAGCATTGAGATGAAACGGGTCATGGACCATTACGATGACAGTGGTCATGGAGAATTGTGATGACAGTGCCATGGGGAATTTGGATGAAAGGCGTACTGGAGCATTGTGAGGAAATATTTCATGGAGCATTGTGATGACAATGGCCGTGGAACATTGTGATGACAGGAGCATGGAGCATTTTTATGTAAGTGGCCATGGAGAATTGTAATGAAAGGTATCATGTGGATTTGTAACTACAAGGGCCATGGAGCATTGTGATGAAAGAAATCTTGGAGTATTTTGATGAAAGTTGTCATGGCGCATTGCGATGAAATGCACCAAGGAACATTGTGATGACAAGGGCCATCGAGCATTGTGATTACAAGTGTCATGGAGCATTGTGATGACAGGTGTCATGGAGCATCATGATGACAAATGCCATGGAGAATTGTGATGCGAGGTGGCATTGGGCATTGTGCTGAAAGGGGTCAAGGAGTACTGGGATTACAGGGGCCTTGGAGCATTGTGATAACAAGTGACATGGAGAATAGTGATGACAGGCGTCATAGAGCATTGTGATGACAAGTGCCATTTAGCATTTTGATGACAGGGTTCATCAGGCATTGTGTTGACAAGGGTCATGGAGCATTGTGATGACAAAGGCCATAGAGCATTGTGATGACAGGGGTCAAGGAGCATTGTGATGACATTGGAAGGGATCATTGTGATTACAGGGATAATGGAGCATTGTGATGACAAGTGTTATGCAATGTTGTGCTGACACAGACCATGGAGCAACGTGATTATCGGGACAATGGAGCATTGTGAATACAAAGGCCATGTAACATTGAAATAAGAGATTTCTCGGAGCATTGTGATGACAAGGGTCCTGGAAACCTAGTGCTGACACGGTTCATACAGCATTGAGATGAAAAGGGCCAAGGCAAATTGTGATGACAAGTGTCATGGGGCATTGTGCTGAAAGCGGTCATGGAGCATTGCGATGAAAAGCGCTATGGAGCATTGTGATGAAAAGGGCCATGGAGCATTGAGATGAAAGAAATCTTGGAGTATTTTGATGAAAGTTGTCATGGATCATTACGATGAAAAGCACCAAGGAACATTCTGATGATAAGGGCCATCGTGCATTGTGATGACAAGTGTCATGGAGCATTGTGATGACAGGTGTCATGGAGCATCGTGATGACAAATGCCATGGAGAATTGTGATGAGAAATGGCATTGGGCATTGTGATGAAAGGGGTCATGGAGTACTGGAATTACAGGGACCATGGAGCATTGTGATACCAAGTGACATGGAGAATAGTGATGACAGGCGTCATAGAGCATTGTGATGACAAGTGCCATTTAGCATTTTGATGACAGGGGTCATCAGGCATTGTGTTGACGGGGTCACGGAGCATTGTGATGACAAAGGCCATAGAGTATTGTGATGACAGGTGTCATGGAGCACGGTGATGACATGGGCCATGGAGCATTGTGAAGACAAGATTCATAGAGCATTGTGATGACCCGGGCATGAAGCATGGTGATGACAACAGACCTGGAGCATTGTGATGACAAGGGCATGGAGCATTGTGATTGCAGAAGACATGGAGCATTGTAATGACATTGGCAGGGATCACTGTGTTTACAGGGATCATGGAGCACTGTGATGACAAGTGTCATGCAATACTTTACTGACAGAGATCATGGAGGATTTTGATGAGAGTGGCCTTGGAGCACAGTGATGAGAGAAGTCATGGGGCATTATGGTGACAGTGGTCAAGGAGCATTGTGATGAAAGTGATCATGTATCATTTTGATGACAAGTGTCTGGGAACCTTGTGATGACACTGTTCGTGGAGCATTGTGATGACAAGGACCATGGAGAATTGTGATGACATCTGTCATGGGACATTGTGATGACAGTGGTCATCTAGAATTGTGATGAAAGTTATCATGGAGCACTGTGATGAGAGGGGCCATGGAACATTGTGATGACAAAGACATGGAGCATTGTGATGACAAGTGTCATGGGGCATTTTGATGACATTGGCATGGAGCATTATGATGCCAAGAGTTCTGGAGCATTTTGATGACAAGGGCATGGAGCATTGTGATGACAGGGCCCATGGAGCACTGTGATGAAAAGGGTAGGGAACATTGTGATGACTGGGTTCATGGAGCAATTTGATGAAAGTGGCCATTGAGCATTGAGATGACAGGCGTCATGAGGCATGGTGATGACAGTGGTCATGGAGCATTGTGATGAAAGGGATCATGGAGCAATATGATAACAGTGGCCACCGAGCATTGTGATGACAGTCGTATTGGAGCATTGTTATGAAAGTAGTCATGGATGATTGTGATGACATATGTCCTGGAACACTGTGATGACACGGTTCATCGAGTATGGTGATGACATGGGTCATAGCGAATTCTGATGACAGGTGTCATGGTGCATTGTGATGACATGGATCATATAAGAATTGTGATGAAAGGTATCATGGAGGACTGTGATGACTGGGGGCATGAAGCATTGTTATGAAACTTGTCCTGGATTATTGTGATGACAGCAGTCATGGAGAATTGTGATGACAGGGATTATGCAGCATTGTGTTGACAAGGGTATTGACTATTGTGATGACAATGGTCATGGAGCAATGTGATGAAAGTTTTCATGGAACATTATGATGAAAAGTACCTGGGAGCATTGTGACGATAAAGGCCATGGAGCATTGTGATGACAAGTGTCATGGAGCATTGTAATGAAAGGTTTCATTGTGCCCTGTGATGACAAGGGGGATGGAGTATTGTGATGAAACTTGTCCAGGAGCATTGTGATAACAAAAGCCATGGAGCATTGTGATGACAGGCATCATGGAGCATTGTGAAGAAAGGGGCCATGGGGAATTATAATGACCATAGAGAAATGTGATGAAAATGGTGTGCGAGCATAGTGTTTAAAGTGGTCATTGAGAATTGTGATGAAAAGCGACATAGAGCATTGTGATGACAAAGGTCATGGAGAACTGTGATGACCAGTGTCAGGTAGCATTGTGATGACACGGTCATGGAACATTGTGATGACACGCATTCTGGAGCATTGTGATGACAAGGGCCATGGAGCATTGTGATGCCACGGTCATGGAACATTGTGATGATAAGAATTCTGGAGCATTGTGAGGAAATATGCATGGATCATTGGATTATAGGGTACATGGAGAACTGTGAGGACATGGGCAGGGAACACTGTGATGAGAGGTGTTATGCAGCAATGTGATGAAAAATGTTCTGGAGCATTGTGATGACAGCGATCGTGGAGCTTTGTGATGACACTGTCAAGGAACATAGGGATGACAAGAATTCTGGAGCATTGTGATGAAAGGGCATGGAGCACTGTGATTAAAGGTGACAAGGAGCATTGGGATGATATGGGCAGAGAACAATGTGACAACAAAGGTCAAGGAGCATTGTGATGAAAAGTGTCATGGAACATTGTGCTGCCTGGCATCATGGAGCCTTTTGGTAACAGAGGCCTTGGAGATTTGTGATGGCAGGCGTCATGGGCCATTGTGATGACAGCGGTCTTGGAGCATTGTGATGAATGGGGTCATGGAGCACTGTGATTAGAGGGGCCATGGAGCATTGTGAATACAATGGCTATGGAACATTGAGATGACAGGTTTCATGGAGCATTGTGATGAAAATGGTCATGGATCATTGGGATGACAAGTGTCCTGGAACCTTGTGATGACACGGTTCATGGAGCATTGTGATGACAAGGACCATGGTGAATTGTGATGACATTTGTCATGGGGCATTGTGATGACAGTGGTCATCTAGAATTGTGATGAAAGGTATCAGGGAACACTGTGATGACAGGGGCCATGGAAAATTGTGATGAAAGACCATGGAGCATTGTGATGACAAGTGTCATGGAACACTGTGATGACACGGTTCATCGAGTTTTGTGATGACAATGGTAAGAGCGAATTGTGATGACAGGTGTCATGGGGCATTGTGATGACAGTGATCATCTAGCAATTGTGAGGAAAGGTATCATGGAGCACTGTGATGACTGGGGGCATGAAGCATTGTTATGAAAATTTTCCTGGATTATTGTGATGACAGCAGTCATGGAGAATTGTGATGACAGGGATTATGCAGCATTGTGTTGACAAGGGTATGGAGTATCGTGATGACAATGGTCATGGAGCAATGTGATGAAAATTTTTATGGAACATCGTGATGAAAAGTGCCTGGGAGCATTGTGACGATAAAGGCCATGGAGCCTTGTGATGACAAGTGTCATGGAGGATTGTAATGAAACGTTTCATTGTGCACTGTGTTGACAAGAGGGATGGAGTATTGTGATGAAACTGGTCCTGGAGCATTGTGATAACAAATTCCATGTAGCATTGTGATGACAGGCATCATGGAGCATTGTGAAGTAAGGTGCCATGGGGAATTGTAATGACAATAGAGAAATGTGATGAAAATGGTCAGCGAGCATAGTGATTAAAGTGGTCATTGAGAATTGTCATGAAAAGCGACATAGAGCATTGTGATGACAAAGGTCATGGAGAACTGTGAAGACCAGGGTCATGTAGCATTGTGATGACACGGTCATGGAACATTGTGATGACAAGAATTCTGGAGCATTGTGAAGACAAGGGCCATGGAGCATTGTGATGCCACGGTCATGGAACATTGTGATGACAAGAATTGTGGAGCATTGTGAGGAAAAAGGCATGGAGCATTGTGATTATAGGGGACATGGAGCATTGTGATGATATGGGCCGGGAACACTGTGATGACAGGTGTTATGGAGCAATGTGATGACAAGTGTCATGGAGCATTGTGATGAAAGGGGCCTTGGAGAATTGTGATGACAGGCGTCATGAGGCATTGAGATGGCAGTGGTCATGGAGCATTATGATGAAAGGTGTTATGGAGCACTGTGATTACAGGGGCCATGGAGCATTTTGAATACAAAGGCCTTGGAGCATTGAGATGACAGTGGTCATGGAGCATTGTGATGAAAATGGTAATGGATCATTGTGATGACAAGTGTCCTGGGACCCTCTGATGACATGGTTCATGGAGCATTGTGATGACAATGGTCATGGCGAATTGTGATGACAATGTCATGGAGCATTGTGATAGCAGTGGTCATCTAGAAATGTGATTAAAGTTATTATGGAGCACCGTAATGAGAGGGGCCATGGAGCATTGTGATGACAAGTGTCATGGAGCATGGTGATGAATCGGACATGGAGCATTATAATGACAAGTGTTCTGGAGCCTCGTGATGACGAGGGATGGATCATTGTGATTACAGGGGCCATGGAGCAGTGTGATGAAAAAGGCCTGGAGCACTGTGAGGACAAGGGCCATGGAGCATTGTGATTACAGGGGTCATGAGGCATTGTGATGAGTGAGGTCATGGAGCATTGAGATGGAAGGGGTCATGGAGCATTGTGATTACAGGGGCCATGGAGCATTGTGATGACAAAGGCCATGGAGCATTGTAATGACAGGTATCATGGAGCATTGAGATGAAACGTGTCATGGACCATTATGATGACAGGCGTCACGGAGAATTGTGATGACAGTGGCTATGGGGATCTTGGATGAAATGCGTAGTGAAGCATTGTGAGGAAATGTTTCATGGAGCATTGTGATGAGAAGGGCCATGGAGCATCGTGATGACAGGGGTAATGGGGCATTGTGCTGAGAGCAGTCATGGAGCATTGCGGTGAAAAGTGCTATGGAGCATTGTGATGACAAGGGCCATGGAGCATTGTGATGACAAAGGCCATGGAGCATTGTGATGACAAGTGTCATGGGGCATTTTCATGATATTGGCATGGAGCATTAAGATAACAAGAGTTCTGGAGCATTTTCATTATGAGGGCATTGAGCATTGTGATGACAGGGGCCATGGAACATTGTGATGACAAAGGACATGGAGCATTGTGATGACAAGTGTCATGGGGTATTTTGATGACATTGGCATGGAGCATTATGATGACAAGTGTTCTGGAGCATTTTGATGACAAGGGCATGGAGCATTGCGATGACAGGGCCCATGGAGCATTGTGATGAAAAGGGTAGGAACATTGTGATGACTGGTTTAATGGAGCATTGTGATGAAAGGGGCCATGGAGCATTGAGATGACAAGCGTCATGAGGCATGGTGATGAGAGTGGCCATGGAGCATTGTGATGACAGGTGTATTGGAGCATTGTGATGAAAGTAATCATGGATCATTGTGATGACATGTGTCCTGGAACACTGTGATGACACGGTTCATCGAGTATGGTGATGACATTGGTCATAGAGAATTGTGATGACAGGTGTCATGGGGCATTGTGATGACATGGATCATCTAGGAATTGTGATGAAAGGTCTCATGGAGCACTGTGATGACTGGGGGCATGAAGCATTGTTATGAAAATTCTCCTGGATTATTGTGATGACAGCAGTCATGGAGAATTGTGATGACAGGGATTATGCAGCATTGTGTTGACAAGGGTATGGACTATTGTGATGACAATGGTCATGGAGCAATGTGATGAACGTTTTCATGGTTCATCAGGATGAAAAGTGCCTGGGAGCATTGTGATGACAAGTGTCATGGAACATTGTGATGTCAAGTTTCATGGAACATTGTAATGAAAGGTTTCATTGTGCACTGTGATGACAAGGGGGATGGAGTATTGTGATGAAACTGGTCCTGGAGCATTGTGATAACAAAAGCCTTGGAGCATTGTGATGACAGGCATCATGGTGCATTGCGAAGAAAGGGGCCATGGGGAATTGTAATCACCATAGAGAAATGTGATGGAAATGGTCAGCGAACATAGTGATTAAAGTGGTCATTGAGAATTGTGCTGAAAAGCGACATAGAGCATTGTGATGACAAAGGTCATGGAGAATTGTGATGACCAGGGTCATATAGCATTGTGATGCCACGGTCATGGACCATTGTGATGACAAGAATTCTGGAGCATTGTGATGACAAGGGCCATGGAGCATTGTGATGCCACGGTCATGGAACATTGTGATGACAAGACTTCTGGAGCATTGTGAGGAAAAAGGCATGGAGCAATGTTTTTATAGGAGACATGGAGCATTGTGATGACATGGGCAGGGAACACTGTGATGACAAGTGTTATGGAGCAATGTGATGACAAGTGTCATGGATCCTTGTGGTGAGAGGGGCCTTGGAGAATTGTGATGACAGGCGTCATGGGGCATTGAGATGGCAGTGGTCATGGAGCATTATGATGAAAGGTGTTATGGAGCACTGTGGTTACAGGGGCCATGGAGCATTGTGAACACAAAGGCCATGGAGCATTGAGATGACAGTGGTCATGGAGCATTGTGATGAAAGTGGTAGTGGATCATTGTGATGACAAGTGTCCTGGGACCCTGTGATGACATGGTTCATGGAGCATTGTGATGACAATGGTCATGGCGAATTGTGATGACAATGTCATGGGGCATTGTGATGGCAGTGGTCATCTAGAAATGTGATTAAAGTTATTATGGAGCACAGTCATGAGAGGGGCCATGGAGTATTGTGATGACAAGTGTCATGGAACATGGTGATGAAACGGACATGGAGCATTATAATGACAAATGTTCTGGAGCCTTGTGATGACAAGGGCATGGAGCATTGCGATTGCAGGGTCCATGGAGTAGTGTGATGACAAAGGCTTGGAGCACTGTGATTTCAGGGGCCATGGAGCATTGTGATGACAAAGGCCATGGAGCATTGTGATGACAGGTGTCAAGGAGCATTGAGATGAAACGGGTCATGGACCATTACGATGACAGGGGTCATGGAGAATTGTGATGACAGTGGCCATGGGGAATTTGGATGAAAGGCTTACTGTAGCATTGTGAGGAAATGTTTCATGGAGCACTGTGATGACAAGGGCCATGGAGCATTATGATGACAGGGTTCATGGGGCAATGTGTTGAAAGTGGTCGTGGAGCATTGCGATGAAAAGCGCTATGGAGCATTGTGATGACAAGGGCCATGGAGCATTGTGAATACAAGGGACATGGAGCCTTGTGATGACAAGGGTCATGGATCATTGTAAAAACAGGTATCATTGGGCATTGTGATGACAGGGGCATGGAGCTTTTTTATGTAAGTTGCCATGGAGAATTGTGATGAAAGGGATCATGTGGGTTTGCAATGACAAGGGCCATGGAGCATTGTGATGAAACAAATCTTGGAGTAATTTGTTGAAAGTTGTCATGGAGCATTGCGATGAAAAGCACCAAGGAACATTTTGATGACAAGGGCCATCGACCATTGTGAGGACAGCTTCCATGGAGCATCGTGATGACAAATGCCATGAAGAATTGTGATGAGAGGTGGCATTGGGCATTGTGATGAAAGGGTTCATGCAGTACTGGGATTACAGGGGCCATGGAGCATTGTGATAACAAGTGACATGGAGAATAGTCATGACAGGCGTCATAGAGCATTGTGATGACAAGTGCCATTTAGCATTTTGATGACAGGGGTCATCAGGCATTTTGTTGACAGGGGTCACGGAGAATTGTGATGACAAATGCCATAGAGCATTGTGATGACAGGGGTCATGGAGCATTGTGATGACATGGGCCATGGAACATTGTGAAGACAAGTTTCATGGAGCATTGTGATGACACGGGCATGAAGCATGGTGATGACAACAGACCTGGAGCATTGTTATGACAAGGGCATGGGGCATTGTGATTAGAGGAGACATGGAGCATTGTGATGACATTGGCAGGGATCATTGTGAATACAGGGATCATGGAGCATTGTGATGACAAGTGTCATTTAGCATTTTGATTACAGGGGTCATTAGGCATTGTGTTGACAGGGGTCACGGAGCATTGTGATGACAAAGGCCATAGAGCATTGTGACGACAGGGGTCATGGAGCATTGTGATGACTTGGACCATGGAGCATTGTGAAGACAAGTTTCATGGAGCATTGTGATGACACGGGCATGAAGCATGGTGATGACAACAGACCTGGAGCATTGTGATGACAAGGGCATGGAGCATTGTTATTACAGGAGACATGGAGCATTGTGATGACATTGGCAGGGATCATTGTGATTACAGGGATCATGGAGCATTGTGATGACAAGTGTCATGTAATATTGTGCTGGCACAGATCATGGAGCAAGGCGATTAACGGGACAATGGAGCATTGTGAATACAAAGGCCATGGAGCATTGAGATGACAGTGGTCATGGAGCATTGTGATGACAAGTGTCCTGGAACCTAGTGATGACACGGTTCATACAGCATTGAGATGACAAGGGCCAAGGCGAATTGTGATGACACGTGTCATGGGCCATTGTGATGACATCGGTCACCTTGCATTGTGATAACAGTGGTCATGTAGAATTTTGATTAAAGGTATCATGGAGCACTGTGATGACAAAGGCCAAGGAACATTTTGATGACAAGTGTCATTGTGCAATGGGATGACACGGGAATGGAGCATTATGATGACAAGTGTTCCGGAGCATTGTGATGACAAGGGCATGGAGCATTGTGATTACAGGGGCCATGGAGCATTGTGATGACAACGGCATGGAGCATTGTGATGAGAGGGGTCATTGAGCATTATGATTACAAAGACCATGAGGCATTGTGATGACACGGGCCTTGGAGCATTGTGATGACAATGGTCATCAAGCATTGTGATGACAGGAGTCATAGAGCATTGTAATGACAAAGACCATGAGGCACTCTGATGACAGGGGGCATGGAGCATTGTGATGAAAATTGTCCTGGAGCATTGTGATGACAGCGGTCACAGAGAATTGGGATGAAAGATATCATGCAGCATTGTGATGACAACGGTCATGGATCATTTTGATGACACGGGTCATGGAACATTCTGATAACAAGGTTCATAAAGCATTTTGATGACAGGGGTCATGGAGCATTGTGTTGACACGGGCATGGAGCATTGTAATGATAGGATATCTGGAGCATTGTGATGAAAAGGGGATGGAGCATTTTGATGACAGGGTCAAAGGAGCATTGTGCTGACAATGGCATGGAGGATTCTTATGAAAAGGTACTGGAGAACTGTGAGGAAAGGAGTCATGGATCATTGTGATGACAGGGGTCATGGAGCTTTGTGATGACAAGTGTCATGGAGCATTGTGATGACACGGTCAAGGACCATTGCGATGACAAGAATTCTGGAGCATTGTGATGAAAGGGCATGGAGCATTGTGATTAAAGGTGACAAGGAGCATTGTGTGATATGGGCAGAGAACTTTGTGATGACAGGGGTCATGGAGCATTGTGATGAAAGGGGTCATGGAGCACTGTGATGACAGGGGCCATGGAGCATTGTGAATACAAAGGCTATGGAGCATTGAGATGACAGGGTTCATGGAGCATTGTGATGAAAGTGATCATGGATCATTGTGATGACAAGTGTCCTGGAACCTTGTGATGACACCGTTCATGGAGCATTGTGATGAGAAGGACAATGGAAAATTGTGATGACATCTGTCATGGGACATTGTGATGACAGTGGTCATGTAGAATTGTGATGAAATGTATCATGGAGCACTGTGATGACAGGGGCCATGGAACATTGTGATGTTAAAGGCCATGGAGCATTGTGATGACAAGTGACATGGAGAAGAGTGATGACAGGTGACTTAGAGCATTGTGATGACAAGAATTCTGGAGCATTGTGATGAAAGGGCATGGAGCATTGTGATTAAAGGTGACAAGCAGCATTGTGATGATATGGGCAGAGAACTTTGTGATGACAGGGGTCATGGAGCATTGTGATGAAAAGTGTCATGGAACGTTGTGCTGACAGGGATCATGGAGCTTTCTGGTAAGAGAGGCATTGGAGATTTGTGATGGCAGGCGTCATGGGGCATTGTGATGAAAGCGGTCTTGGAGCATTGTGATGAAATGGGTCATAGAGCACTGTGATTACAGGGGCCATGGAGCATTGTGAATACAAAGGCTATGGAGCATTGAGATGACAGGTTTCATGGAGCATTGTGATGAAAGTGATCATGGAACATTGTGATGACAAGTGTCCTGGAACGTTGTGATGACACGGTTCATGGAGCATTGTGATGACAAGGACCATGCGAATTGTGATGACATCAGTCATGGGGCATCGTGGTGACAGTGGTCATCTAGAATTGTGATGAAAGGTATCAGGGAGCACTGTGATTACAGGGACCATGGAACATTGTGATGACAAAGGCCATGGAGCATTGTGATGACAAGTGTCAAGGGGCATTTTGATGACATTGGCATGGAGCATTATGATGACAAGAGTTCTGGAGAATTTAATGACAAGGGCATGGAGCATTGTGATGACAGCGGCCATGGGACATTGTAAGGACAAAGACCATGGAGCATTGTGATGACAAGTGTCATGGGGCATTTTGATGACATTGGCATGGAGCATTATGATGCCAAGAGTTCTGGAGCGTTGTGATGAGGAGGGCATGGAGCATTGTGATTACAGGGGCCATGGAGCATTGTGATGACAACGGCATGGAGAATTGTTATGAGAGGGGTCATTGAGCATTATGATTACAAAGACCATGAGGCATTGTGATGACACGGGCCTTGGAGCATTGTGATGACAATGGTCACCTAGCATTGTGATGATATGGGTCATAGACCATTGTGATGAGAAAGACCATGGAGCATGGTGATGACAGAGGCCATGGAACACTGTGATGGCAAGGCCATGTACCATTGTGATTACAAGGGTCATGGAGCATTGTGATTACAAAAGTCATGGAGCATTGTGATGACAAGGGCAGGGAACCTTGTGGTGACAGGTGTCATGGAGCATTTTGATGACAATTTTCATGGAACATTGTGATGAGAAGGGTCATGGACCATTGTGTTGAAAGGAAACATGCAGCGGTGTGATTATAGGGTCCATGGTGCATTGTGAATACCTAGGCCATGGAACAATGTGATGACAGGAGTCATGCAGCATTGTGATGACAGGGTCATGGAGCATTGTGATTGCAGCGGTTATGGGGCACTGTGATGACAGGAGCCATGGAGCATTGTGATGAAAATTGTCCAGGAGCATTGTGATGACAGCGGTCACAGAGAATTGGGATGAAAGGTATCATGCAGCATTGTGATGACAACGGTCATGGATCATTTTGATGACAGGGGTCATGGAACATTCTGATAACAAGGTTCATAAAGCATTTTGATGACAGGGGTCATGGAGCATTGCGTTGACACGGGCATGGAGCATTGTAATGATAGGACATCTGGAGCATTGTGATGAAAAGGGGATGGAGCATTTTGATGACAGGGTCCAAGGAGCATTGTGCTGACAATGGCATGGAACATTGTGATAAAAAGGGTACTGGAGCACTGTGAGGAAAGGAGTCATGGATCATTGTGATGACAAGGGTCATGGAGCTTTGTGATGACAAGGGTCATGGAGCATTGTAATGACACGGTCAAGGATCATTGCGATAACAAGAATTCTGGAGCATTGTGATGAAAGGGCATGGAGCATTGTGATTAAAGGTGACAAGGAGCATTGTGATGATATGGGCAGAGAATTTTGTGATGAAAGGGGTCATGGAGCATTGTGATGAAAAGTGTCATGGAACGTTGTGCTGACAAGGATCATGGAGCTTTCTGGTAAGAGAGGCCTTGGAGATTTGTGATGGCAGGCGTCATGGGGCGGTTTGATGACAGCGGTCTTGGAGCATTGTGATGAAATGGGTCATAGAGCACTGTGATTACAGGGGCCATGGGGCATTGTGCATACAAAGGCTATGGAGCTTTGAGATGACAGGATTCATGGAGCATTGTGATGAAAGTGATCATGGATCATTGTGATGACAAGTGTCCTGGAACCTTGTGATGACACGGTTCATGGAGCATTGTGATGACAAGAACCATGCGAATTGTGATGACATCAGTCATGGGGCATTGTGATGACAGTGGTCATCTAGAATTGTGATGAAAGGTATCAGGGAGCACTGTGATTACAGGGACCATGGAACATTGTGATGATAAAGGCCATGGAGCATTGTGATGACAAGTGTCAAGGGGCATTTGATGACATTGGCATGGAGAATTATGATGACAAGAGTTCTGGAGAATTTTGATGACAAGGGCATGGAGCATTGTGATGACAGCGGCCATGGAACATTGTGATGACAAAGGCCATGGAGCATTGTGATGACAAGTGTCATGGGGCATTTTGATGACATTGGCATGGAGCATTATGATGACAAGAGTTCTGGAGCATTTTGATGACAAGGGCATGGAGCATTGTGATGACAGGGCCCATGGAGCATTGTGTTGAAAAGGGCAGGGAACATTGTGATGACTGGGTTCATGGAGCATTGTGATGAAAGGGGCTATGGAGCATTGAGATGACAGGCGTCATGAGGCATGGTGATGACAGTGGTCATGGAGCATTGTGATGAAAGAGATCATGGAGCAATATGATAACAGGGGCCATGGAGCATTGTGATAACAAGTGACATGGAGAAGAGTGATGACAGGTGACATAGAGCATTGTGATGACAAGTGCCATTCAGCATTTTGATGACAGGGGTCATCAGGCATTGTGTTGACAGGGGTCATGGAGCATTGTGATGACAAAGGCCATAGAGCATTGTGAAGACAAGATTCATGGAGCATTGTGATGACACGGGGCATGAAGCATGGTGATGACAACATACCTGGAGCATTGTGATGACATGGGCATGGAGCATTGTGATTACAGGAGACATGGAACATTGTGATGACATTGGCAGGGATCATTTTGATTACAGGGATCATGGAGCATTTTGATGACAAGTGTCATGAAATATTGTGCTGACACAGATCATGGAGCAACGCGATTATCGGGACAATGGAGCATTGTGACTACAAAGGCCATGGAACATTGAGATAAGAGAGTTCATGGAGCATTGTGATGACAAGGGTCCTGGAACCTAGTGATGACACGGTTCATACAGCATTGAGATGACAAGGGCCAAGGCGAATTCTGATGACACGTGTCATGGGGCATTGTGATGAGATTGGTCATCTTGCATTGTGATGACAGTGGTCATGTAGAATTTTGATTAAATGTATCATGGAGCACTGTGATGACAAAGGCCAAGGAACATTTTGATGACAAGTGTCATTGAGCAATGGGATGACACGGGAATGGAGCATTATGATGCCAAGAGTTCTGGAGCATTGTGATGACGAGGGCATGGAGCATTGTGATTACAGGGGCCATGGAGCATTGTGAGGACAACGGCATGGAGCATTGTGATGAGAGGGGTCATTGAGCATTATGATTACAAAGACCATGAGGCATTGTGATGACACGGGCCTTGGAGCATTGTGATGACAGTGGTCATCAAGCATTGTGATGACAGGAGTCATAGAGCATTGTGATGAGAAAGATCATGGAGCATGGTGATGACAGAGGCCATGGAGCATTGTAATGACAAGGCCATGTACCATTGTGATTTCAAGTGTCATGGAGCATTGTGATGACAAGGGCAGGGAACCTTGTGGTGACCGGGGTCATGGAGCATTTTGATGACAATTTTCATGGAACATTGTGATGAGAGGGATCATGGACCATTGTGTTGAAAGGGAACATGCACCAGTGTGATTATAGGTTCCATGGTGCATTGTGAATACATAGGCCATGGAAAAATGTGATGACAGGAGTCATGCAGCATTGTGATGACAGGGTCATGGAGCATTGTGATTACAGCGGTTATGGGGCACTGTGATGACAGGGGCCATGGAGCATTGTGATGAAAATTATCCAGGATCATTGTGATGACAGCGGTCACAGAGAATTGGGATGAAAGGTATCATGCAGCATTGTGATGACAACGGTCATGGATCATTTTGATGACAGGGGTCATGGAATATTCTGATAACAAGGTTCATAAAGCATTTTGATGAGAGGGGTCAGGGAATATTCTGATAACAAGGTTCATAAAGCATTTTGATGAGAGGGGTCATGGAGCATTGTGTTGACACGGGCATGGAGCATTTTAATGATAGTACATCTGGAGCATTGTGATGAAAAGGGGATGGAGCATTTTGATGACAGGGTCCAAGGAGCATTGTGCTGACAATGGCATGGAGCATTATGATGAAAAGGGTACTGGAGCACTGTGAGAAAGGAGTCATGGATCATTGTGATGACAGGGGTCATGGAGCTTTGTGATGACAAGGGTCATGGAGCATTGTAATGACACTGTCAAGGATTATTGCGATATCAAGAATTCTGGAGCATTGTGATGAAAGGGCATGGAGCATTGTGATTAAAGGTGACAAGGAGCATTGTGATGATATGGGCAGAGAACTTTGTGATGACAGGGGTCATGGAGCATTGTGATGAAAAGTGTCATGGAACATTGTGCTGACAGGGATCATGGAGCTTTCTGGTAAGAGAGGCCTTGGAGATTTGTGATGGCAGGCGTCATGGGGCATTTTGATGACAGCGGTCTTGGAGCATTGTGATGAAATGGGTCATAGAGCACTGTGATTACAGGGGCCATGGAGCATTGTGAATACAAAGGCTATGGAGCATTGAGATGACAGGTTTCATGGAGCATTGTGATGAAAGTGATCATGGATCATTGTGATGACAAGTGTCCTGGAACCTTGTGATGACACGGTTCATGGAGCATTGTGATGAAAAGGACCATGCGAATTGTGATGACATCAGTCATGGGGCATCGTGGTGACAGTGGTCATCTAGAATTGTGATGAAAGGTATCAGGGAGCACTGTGATTACAGGGACCATGGAACATTGTGATGATAAAGGCCATGGAGCATTGTGATGACAAGTGTCAAGGGGCATTTTGATGACATTGGCATGGAGCATTATGATGACAAGAGTTCTGGAGAATTTTGATGACAAGGTCATGGAGCACTGTGATGACAGCGGCCATGGGACATTGTGATGACAACGACCATGGAGCATTGTGATGACAAGTGTCATGGGGCATTTTGATGACATTGGCATGGAGCATTATGATGACAAGAGTTCTGGAGCATTTTGATGACAAGGGCATGGAGCATTGTGATGACAGGGCCCATGGAGCATTGTGATGAAAAGGGCAGGGAACATTGTGATGACTGGGTTCATGGAGCATTGTGATGAAGGGCCATGGAGCATTGAGATGACAGGCGTCATGAGGCATGGTGATGACAGTGGTCATGGAGCATTGTGATGAAAGAGATCATGGAGCAATATGATAACAGGGGCCATGGAGCATTGTGATGACAGGTGTATTTGAGCATTGTGATGAAAGTAGTCATGGATCATTGTGATGACATGTGTCCTGGAACACTGTGATGACACGGTTCATCGAGTATTGTGATGACAAGGGCCATTGCGAATTGTATGACAGGTGTCATGGGTCATTGTGATGACATTGATCATCTAGGAATTGTGATGAAAGGTATCATGGAGCACTGTGATGACTGGGGCCATGAAGCATAGTTATGAAACTTGTCCTGGATTATTGTGATGACAGCAGTCATGGAGAATTGTGATGACAGGGATTATGCAGCATTGTGTTGACAAGGGTATGGACTATTGTGATGACAATGGTCATGGAGCCATGTGATGAAAGTTTTCATGGAATGTCGTGATGAAAAGTGCCTGGGAGCATTGTGATGATAAAGGCCATGGAGCATTGTGATGACAAGTGTCATGGAACATTGTAATGAAAGGTTTCATTGTGCACTGTGATGACAAGGGGGATGGAGTATTGTGATGAAACTGATCCTGGAGCATTGTGATAACAAAAGCCATGGAGCATTTTTATGACAGGCATCATGGAGCATTGTGAAGAAAGGGGCCATGGGGAATTGTAATGACAATAGAGAAATGTCATGAAAATGGTCAGCGAGCATAGTGATTAAAGTGGTCATTGAGAATTGTCATGAAAAGCGACATAGAGCATTGAGATGACAAAGGTCATGGAGAACTGTGAAGACCAGGGTCATGTAGCATTGTGATGACGCGGTCTTGGAACATTGTGATGACAAGAATTCTGGAGCAATGTGATGACAAGGGCCATGGAGCATTGTGATGCCACGGTCATGGAACATTGTGATGACAAGAATTCTGGAGCATTGTGAGGAAAAAGGCATGGAGCATTGTGATTATAGGGGACATGGGGCCTTGTGATGATATGGGCCGGGAACACTGTGATGACAGGTGTTATGGAGCAATGTGATGACAAGTGTCATGGAGCATTGTGATGAAAGGGGCCTTGGAGAATTGTGATGACAGGCGTCATGAGGCATTGAGATGGCAGTGGTCATGGAGCATTATGATGAAAGGTGTTATGGAGCACTGTGATTACAGGGGCCATGGAGCATTTTGAATACAAAGGCCTTGGAGCATTGAGATGACAGTGGTCATGGAGCATTGTGATGAAAATGGTAATGGATCATTGTGATGACAAGTGTCCTGGGACCCTCTGATGACATGGTTCATGGAGCATTGTGATGACAATGGTCATGGCGAATTGTGATGACAATGTCATGCGGCATTGTGATGGCAGTGGTCATCTAGAAATGTGATTAAAGTTATTATGGAGCACAGTAATGAGAGGGGCCATGGAGCATTGTGATGACAAGTGTCATGGAACATGGTGATAAAACGGACATGGAGCATTATAATGACAACTGTTCTGGAGCCTCGTGATGACGAGGGATGGAGCATTGTGATTACAGTGGCCATGGAGCAGTGTGATGAAAAAGGCCTGGAGCACTGTGATGACAAGGGTCATGGAGCATTGTGATTACAGGGGTCATGAGGCATTGTGATGAGTGAGGTCATGGAGCATTGAGATGAAAGGGGTCATGGAGCACTGTGATTACAGGGGCCATGGAGCATTGTGAAGACAAGATTCATGGAGCATTGTGATGACACGGGCATAAAGCATGTTGATGACAACAGACCTGGAGCATTGTGATGACAAGGGCATGGAGCATTGTGATTACAGGAGACATGGAGCATTGTGATGACATTGGCAGGTATCATTGTGATTACAGGGATCATGGAGCATTGTGATGACAAGTGTCAAGCAATATTGTGCTGACAAAGATCATGGAGCATTTTGATGCGAGTGGCCTTGGAGCTCAGTAATGAGAGACGTCATGGGGCATTAGGGTGACAGTGGTCAAGGAGCATTGTGATGAAAGTGTTAATGGAGGTACGTGATTATCGGGACAATGGAGCATTGTGAGTACAAAGGCCATGGAGCATTGAGATGACAGGTTTCATGGAGCATTGTGATGAAAGTGATCATGGAACATTGTGATGACAAGTGTCCTGGAACCTTGTGATGACACGGTTCATGGAGCATTGTGATAACAAGGACCATGCGAATTGTGATGACATCAGTCATGGGGCATCGTGGTGACAGTGGTCATCTAGAATTGTGATGAAAGGTATCAGGGAGCACTGTGATTATAGGGACCATGGAACATTGTGATGACAAAGGCCATGGAGCATTGTGATGACAAGTGTCAAGGGGCATTTTGATGACATTGGCATGGAGCATTATGATGACAAGAGTTCTGGAGAATTTTGATGACAAGGGCAAGGAGCATTGTGATGACAGCGGCCATGGGACATTGTAATGACAAAGACCATGGAGCATTGTGATGACAAGTGTCATGGGGCATTTTGATGACATTGGCATGGAGCATTATGATGCCAAGAGTTCTGGAGCGTTGTGATGACGAGGGCATGGAGCATTGTGATTACAGAGGCCATGGAGCATTGTGATGACAACGGCATGGAGCATTGTTATGAGAGGGGTCATTGAGCATTATGATTACAAAGACCATGAGGCATTGTGATGACACGGGCCTTGGAGCATTGTGATGACAATGGTCACCTAGCATTGTGATGATATGGGTCATAGAGCATTGTGATGAGAAAGACCATGGAGCATGGTGATGACAGAGGCCATGGAACACTGTGATGGCAAGGCCATGTACCATTGTGATTACAAGGGTCATGGAGCATTGTGATTACAAAAGTCATGGAGCATTGTGATGACAAGGGCAGGGAACCTTGTGGTGACAGGTGTCATGGAGCATTTTGATGACAATTTTCATGGAACATTGTGATGAGAAGGGTCATGGACCATTGTGTTGAAAGGAAACATGCAGCGGTGTGATTATAGGGTCCATGGTGCATTGTGAATACATAGGCCATGGAACAATGTGATGACAGGAGTCATGCAGCATTGTGATGACAGGGTCATGGAGCATTGTGATTGCAGCGGTTATGGGGCACTGTGATGACAGGAGCCATGGAGCATTGTGATGAAAATTGTCCAGGAGCATTGTGATGACAGCGGTCACAGAGAATTGGGATGAAAGGTATCATGCAGCATTGTGATGACAACAGTCATGGATCATTTTGATGACAGGGGTCATGGAACATTCTGATAACAAGGTTCATAAAGCATTTTGATGACAGGGGTCATGGAGCATTGCGTTGACACGGGCATGGAGCATTGTAATGATAGGACATCTGGAGCATTGTGATGAAAAGGGGATGGAGCATTTTGATGACAGGGTCCAAGGAGCATTGTGCTGACAATGGCATGGAACATTGTGATAAAAAGGGTACTGGAGCACTGTGAGGAAAGGAGTCATGGATCATTGTGATGACAAGGGTCATGGAGCTTTGTGATGACAAGGGTCATGGAGCATTGTAATGACACGGTCAAGGATCATTGCGATAACAAGAATTCTGGAGCATTGTGATGAAAGGGCATGGAGCATTGTGATTAAAGGTGACAAGGAGCATTGTGATGATATGGGCAGAGAATTTTGTGATGAAAGGGGTCATGGAGCATTGTGATGAAAAGTGTCATGGAACGTTGTGCTGACAAGGATCATGGAGCTTTCTGGTAAGAGAGGCCTTGGAGATTTGTGATGGCAGGCGTCATGGGGCGGTTTGATGACAGCGGTCTTGGAGCATTGTGATGAAATGGGTCATAGAGCACTGTGATTACAGGGGCCATGGGGCATTGTGCATACAAAGGCTATGGAGCTTTGAGATGACAGGATTCATGGAGCATTGTGATGAAAGTGATCATGGATCATTGTGATGACAAGTGTCCTGGAACCTTGTGATGACACGGTTCATGGAGCATTGTGATGACAAGAACCATGCGAATTGTGATGACATCAGTCATGGGGCATTGTGATGACAGTGGTCATCTAGAATTGTGATGAAAGGTATCAGGGAGCACTGTGATTACAGGGACCATGGAACATTGTGATGATAAAGGCCATGGAGCATTGTGATGACAAGTGTCAAGGGGCATTTGATGACATTGGCATGGAGAATTATGATGACAAGAGTTCTGGAGAATTTTGATGACAAGGGCATGGAGCATTGTGATGACAGGGCCCATGGAGCATTGTGTTGAAAAGGGCAGGGAACATTGTGATGACTGGGTTCATGGAGCATTGTGATGAAAGGGGCTATGGAGCATTGAGATGACAGGCGTCATGAGGCATGGTGATGACAGTGGTCATGGAGCATTGTGATGAAAGAGATCATGGAGCAATATGATAACAGGGGCCATGGAGCATTGTGATAACAAGTGACATGGAGAAGAGTGATGACAGGTGACATAGAGCATTGTGATGACAAGTGCCATTCAGCATTTTGATGACAGGGGTCATCAGGCATTGTGTTGACAGGGGTCATGGAGCATTGTGATGACAAAGGCCATAGAGCATTGTGAAGACAAGATTCATGGAGCATTGTGATGACACGGGGCATGAAGCATGGTGATGACAACATACCTGGAGCATTGTGATGACATGGGCATGGAGCATTGTGATTACAGGAGACATGGAACATTGTGATGACATTGGCAGGGATCATTTTGATTACAGGGATCATGGAGCATTTTGATGACAAGTGTCATGAAATATTGTGCTGACACAGATCATGGAGCAACGCGATTATCGGGACAATGGAGCATTGTGACTACAAAGGCCATGGAACATTGAGATAAGAGAGTTCATGGAGCATTGTGATGACAAGGGTCCTGGAACCTAGTGATGACACGGTTCATACAGCATTGAGATGACAAGGGCCAAGGCGAATTCTGATGACACGTGTCATGGGGCATTGTGATGAGATTGGTCATCTTGCATTGTGATGACAGTGGTCATGTAGAATTTTGATTAAATGTATCATGGAGCACTGTGATGACAAAGGCCAAGGAACATTTTGATGACAAGTGTCATTGAGCAATGGGATGACACGGGAATGGAGCATTATGATGCCAAGAGTTCTGGAGCATTGTGATGACGAGGGCATGGAGCATTGTGATTACAGGGGCCATGGAGCATTGTGAGGACAACGGCATGGAGCATTGTGATGAGAGGGGTCATTGAGCATTATGATTACAAAGACCATGAGGCATTGTGATGACACGGGCCTTGGAGCATTGTGATGACAGTGGTCATCAAGCATTGTGATGACAGGAGTCATAGAGCATTGTGATGAGAAAGATCATGGAGCATGGTGATGACAGAGGCCATGGAGCATTGTAATGACAAGGCCATGTACCATTGTGATTTCAAGTGTCATGGAGCATTGTGATGACAAGGGCAGGGAACCTTGTGGTGACCGGGGTCATGGAGCATTTTGATGACAATTTTCATGGAACATTGTGATGAGAGGGATCATGGACCATTGTGTTGAAAGGGAACATGCACCAGTGTGATTATAGGTTCCATGGTGCATTGTGAATACATAGGCCATGGAAAAATGTGATGACAGGAGTCATGCAGCATTGTGATGACAGGGTCATGGAGCATTGTGATTACAGCGGTTATGGGGCACTGTGATGACAGGGGCCATGGAGCATTGTGATGAAAATTATCCAGGATCATTGTGATGACAGCGGTCACAGAGAATTGGGATGAAAGGTATCATGCAGCATTGTGATGACAACGGTCATGGATCATTTTGATGACAGGGGTCATGGAATATTCTGATAACAAGGTTCATAAAGCATTTTGATGAGAGGGGTCAGGGAATATTCTGATAACAAGGTTCATAAAGCATTTTGATGAGAGGGGTCATGGAGCATTGTGTTGACACGGGCATGGAGCATTTTAATGATAGTACATCTGGAGCATTGTGATGAAAAGGGGATGGAGCATTTTGATGACAGGGTCCAAGGAGCATTGTGCTGACAATGGCATGGAGCATTATGATGAAAAGGGTACTGGAGCACTGTGAGAAAGGAGTCATGGATCATTGTGATGACAGGGGTCATGGAGCTTTGTGATGACAAGGGTCATGGAGCATTGTAATGACACTGTCAAGGATTATTGCGATATCAAGAATTCTGGAGCATTGTGATGAAAGGGCATGGAGCATTGTGATTAAAGGTGACAAGGAGCATTGTGATGATATGGGCAGAGAACTTTGTGATGACAGGGGTCATGGAGCATTGTGATGAAAAGTGTCATGGAACATTGTGCTGACAGGGATCATGGAGCTTTCTGGTAAGAGAGGCCTTGGAGATTTGTGATGGCAGGCGTCATGGGGCATTTTGATGACAGCGGTCTTGGAGCATTGTGATGAAATGGGTCATAGAGCACTGTGATTACAGGGGCCATGGAGCATTGTGAATACAAAGGCTATGGAGCATTGAGATGACAGGTTTCATGGAGCATTGTGATGAAAGTGATCATGGATCATTGTGATGACAAGTGTCCTGGAACCTTGTGATGACACGGTTCATGGAGCATTGTGATGAAAAGGACCATGCGAATTGTGATGACATCAGTCATGGGGCATCGTGGTGACAGTGGTCATCTAGAATTGTGATGAAAGGTATCAGGGAGCACTGTGATTACAGGGACCATGGAACATTGTGATGATAAAGGCCATGGAGCATTGTGATGACAAGTGTCAAGGGGCATTTTGATGACATTGGCATGGAGCATTATGATGACAAGAGTTCTGGAGAATTTTGATGACAAGGTCATGGAGCACTGTGATGACAGCGGCCATGGGACATTGTGATGACAACGACCATGGAGCATTGTGATGACAAGTGTCATGGGGCATTTTGATGACATTGGCATGGAGCATTATGATGACAAGAGTTCTGGAGCATTTTGATGACAAGGGCATGGAGCATTGTGATGACAGGGCCCATGGAGCATTGTGATGAAAAGGGCAGGGAACATTGTGATGACTGGGTTCATGGAGCATTGTGATGAAGGGCCATGGAGCATTGAGATGACAGGCGTCATGAGGCATGGTGATGACAGTGGTCATGGAGCATTGTGATGAAAGAGATCATGGAGCAATATGATAACAGGGGCCATGGAGCATTGTGATGACAGGTGTATTTGAGCATTGTGATGAAAGTAGTCATGGATCATTGTGATGACATGTGTCCTGGAACACTGTGATGACACGGTTCATCGAGTATTGTGATGACAAGGGCCATTGCGAATTGTATGACAGGTGTCATGGGTCATTGTGATGACATTGATCATCTAGGAATTGTGATGAAAGGTATCATGGAGCACTGTGATGACTGGGGCCATGAAGCATAGTTATGAAACTTGTCCTGGATTATTGTGATGACAGCAGTCATGGAGAATTGTGATGACAGGGATTATGCAGCATTGTGTTGACAAGGGTATGGACTATTGTGATGACAATGGTCATGGAGCCATGTGATGAAAGTTTTCATGGAATGTCGTGATGAAAAGTGCCTGGGAGCATTGTGATGATAAAGGCCATGGAGCATTGTGATGACAAGTGTCATGGAACATTGTAATGAAAGGTTTCATTGTGCACTGTGATGACAAGGGGGATGGAGTATTGTGATGAAACTGATCCTGGAGCATTGTGATAACAAAAGCCATGGAGCATTTTTATGACAGGCATCATGGAGCATTGTGAAGAAAGGGGCCATGGGGAATTGTAATGACAATAGAGAAATGTCATGAAAATGGTCAGCGAGCATAGTGATTAAAGTGGTCATTGAGAATTGTCATGAAAAGCGACATAGAGCATTGAGATGACAAAGGTCATGGAGAACTGTGAAGACCAGGGTCATGTAGCATTGTGATGACGCGGTCTTGGAACATTGTGATGACAAGAATTCTGGAGCAATGTGATGACAAGGGCCATGGAGCATTGTGATGCCACGGTCATGGAACATTGTGATGACAAGAATTCTGGAGCATTGTGAGGAAAAAGGCATGGAGCATTGTGATTATAGGGGACATGGGGCCTTGTGATGATATGGGCCGGGAACACTGTGATGACAGGTGTTATGGAGCAATGTGATGACAAGTGTCATGGAGCATTGTGATGAAAGGGGCCTTGGAGAATTGTGATGACAGGCGTCATGAGGCATTGAGATGGCAGTGGTCATGGAGCATTATGATGAAAGGTGTTATGGAGCACTGTGATTACAGGGGCCATGGAGCATTTTGAATACAAAGGCCTTGGAGCATTGAGATGACAGTGGTCATGGAGCATTGTGATGAAAATGGTAATGGATCATTGTGATGACAAGTGTCCTGGGACCCTCTGATGACATGGTTCATGGAGCATTGTGATGACAATGGTCATGGCGAATTGTGATGACAATGTCATGCGGCATTGTGATGGCAGTGGTCATCTAGAAATGTGATTAAAGTTATTATGGAGCACAGTAATGAGAGGGGCCATGGAGCATTGTGATGACAAGTGTCATGGAACATGGTGATAAAACGGACATGGAGCATTATAATGACAACTGTTCTGGAGCCTCGTGATGACGAGGGATGGAGCATTGTGATTACAGTGGCCATGGAGCAGTGTGATGAAAAAGGCCTGGAGCACTGTGATGACAAGGGTCATGGAGCATTGTGATTACAGGGGTCATGAGGCATTGTGATGAGTGAGGTCATGGAGCATTGAGATGAAAGGGGTCATGGAGCACTGTGATTACAGGGGCCATGGAGCATTGTGAAGACAAGATTCATGGAGCATTGTGATGACACGGGCATAAAGCATGTTGATGACAACAGACCTGGAGCATTGTGATGACAAGGGCATGGAGCATTGTGATTACAGGAGACATGGAGCATTGTGATGACATTGGCAGGTATCATTGTGATTACAGGGATCATGGAGCATTGTGATGACAAGTGTCAAGCAATATTGTGCTGACAAAGATCATGGAGCATTTTGATGCGAGTGGCCTTGGAGCTCAGTAATGAGAGACGTCATGGGGCATTAGGGTGACAGTGGTCAAGGAGCATTGTGATGAAAGTGTTAATGGAGGTACGTGATTATCGGGACAATGGAGCATTGTGAGTACAAAGGCCATGGAGCATTGAGATAACAGATTTCATGGGGCATTGTGATGAAAGTGGTCAAGGATCACTGTGATGAGAAGTGTCCTGGAAGCTAGTGATGACACGGTTCCTACAGCATTGAGATGACAAGCGACAAGGCGAATTGTGATGACACGTGTCATGGGGCATTGTGATGAAATTGGTCATCTTGCATTGTGATGACATTGGTCATGTAGAATTTTGATTAAAGGTATCATGGAGCACTGTGATGACAAAGGAAAAGGAACATTCTGAAGACAAGTATCATTGAGCAATGGGATGACATGGGAATGGAGTATTATGATGACAAGTGTTCTGGAGCATTGTTATGACACGTGCATGGAGCATTGTAATGATAGGATATCTGGAGCATTGTGATGAAAAGTGGATGGAGAATTTTGATGAGAGGGTCCAAGGAGCATTGTGCTGACAATGCCATGGACCATTGTGTTGAAAAGGGTACTGGAGCACTGTGAGGAATGGAATCATGGATTAATGTGATGACAGGGGTCATGGAGCTTTGTGATGACAAGGGTCATAGAGCATTGTGATGACACGGTCAAGGAACATTGCGATGACAAGAATTCTGGAGCATTGTGATGAAAGCGAATGGAGCATTGTGATAAAAGGTGACAAGGAGCATTGTGATGATATGGGCAGAGAACTTTGTGATGACAGGGGTCATGGATAATTGTGATGAAAAGTGTCATGGAACATTGTGCTGACAGGGATCATGGAGCTTTTTTGTAAGAGAGGCCTTGGAGATTTGTGATGGCAGGCGTCATGGGGCATTGTGATGACAGCGGTCTTGGAAAATTGTGATGAAAGGGTTCATGGAGCACTGTGATGACAGGGGCCATGGAGCATTGTGAACACAAAGGCTATAGAGCATTGATATGACAGGTTTTATGGAGCATTGTGATGAAAGTGATCATGGATCATTGTCATGACAAGTGTCCTGGAACCTTGTGATGACATGTTTCATGGAACATTGTGATGACAAGGAGCATGGCGAATTGTGATGACATCTGTCATGGGGCATTGTGATGAAAGTGGTCATCTAGAATTGTGATGAAAGGTATCATGGAGCACTGTGATGACAGGGGATATGGAACATTGTGATTACAAAGGCCATGGAGCATTGACATGATAAGTGTCATGGGGCATTTTGATGAAATTGGAATGGAGCATTATGATGACAAGAGTTCTTGAGCATTTTGATGACAAGGGCATGGAGCATTGTGATGGCAGGAGCCATGAAACATTGTGATGACAAAGGCCATGGAGCATTGTGATGACAAGTGTCATGGGGCATTTTGATGATATTGGCATGAAGCATTATGATGACAGGAGTCCTGGAGAATTTTGTTGACAAGGGCATGGAGTATTGTGATGACAGGGTCCATGGATCATTGTGATGAAAAGGGCAGGGAACATTGTGATGACTGTGTTCATGAAGCATGGTGATGAAAGGGGCCATGGAGCATTGAGATGACAAGCGTCATGAGCCATGGTGATGACAGTGTTCATGGAGCATTGTAATGAAATAGATCATGGAGCAACGCGATTATCGGGAAAATGGAGCATTGTGAATACAAAGGCCGCGGAACATTGAGATAACAGAGTTCATGGAGCATTGTGATAAAAGTGGTCATGGATCACTGTGATGACAAGTGTCCTGGAACCTAGTGATGACACGGTTCATACAGCATTGAGATGACAAGAGCCAAGGCGAATTGTGATGACACGTCTCATGGGGCATTGTGATGAGATTGGTCATCTTGCATTGCGATGACAGTGGTCATGTAGAATTTTGATTAAAGGTATCATGGAGCACTGTGATAACAAAGGCCAAGGAACATTTTGACGGCAAGTGTCATTGAGCAATAGCATGACACGGGAATGGAGTATTAAAATGACAAGTGTTCTGGAGCATTGTGATGACAAGGGCATGGAGCATTGTGATGACAAGGGCAGGGAACATTGTGGTGACCGGGGTCATGGAGCATTTTGATGACAACTTTCATGGAACGTGGTGATGACAGGGGTCATGGAGCATTGTGTTGAAAGGGAACATGGGGCAGTGTGATTACAGGGTCCCTGGAACATTGTGAATACATAGGCCATGGAACAATGTGATGACAGGGGTCATGTAGCATTGTGATGACAGGGTCAAGGAGCATTGTGATGACAGGTGTTATTGGGCACTGTGATGACAGGGGGCATGTAGCATTGTGATGAAAATTGTCCTGGAGCATTGTGATGACAGCGGTCGTGGAGCTTTGTGATGACACTGTCAAGGAACATAGGGATGACAAGAATTCTGGAGCATTGTGATGAAAGGGCATGGAGCATTGTGATTAAAGGTGACAAGGAGCTTTGGGATGATATGGGCAGAGAACAATGTAACGACAAAGGTCATGGAGCATTGTGAATAAAAGTGTCATGGAACGTTGTGCTGCCTGGCATCACGGAGCCTTTTGGTAACAGAGGCCTTGTAGATTTGTGATGGCAGCCGTCATGGGGCATTGTGATGACAGCGGTCTTGGAGCATTGTGATGAAAGGTGTCATGGAGCACTGTGATTACAGGGGCCATGGAGCATTGTGAATACAAAGGCCATGGAGCATTGAGATGACAGTGGTCATGGAGCATTGTGATGAAAGTGGTAATGGATCATTGTGATGACAAGTGTCCTGGGACCCTCTGATGACATGGTTCATGGAGCATTGTGATGACAATGGTCATGGCGAATTGTGATGACAATGTCATGGGGCATTGTGATGGCAGTGGTCATCTAGTAATGTGATTAAAATTATTATGGAGCACAGTAATGAGAGGGGCCATGGAGCATTGTGATGACAAGTGTCATGGAACATGGTGATGAAACGGACATGGAGCATTATAATGACAAGAGTTCTGTAGCCTTGTGAAAACAAGGGCATGGAGCACTGTGATTACAGGGGCAATGGAGCAGTGTGATGACAAAGGCTTGGAGAACTGTGATGACAAGTGCCATGGAGCATTGTGATTACAGGGGTCATGGGGCATTGTGATGAGTGAGGTCATATAGCATTGAGATGAAACGGGTCATGGAGCACTGTGATTACAGGGGCCATGGAGCATTGTGATGACAAAGGCCATGGAGCATTGTGATGAAAGGTGTCATGGAGCATTGAGATGAAACGGGTCATGGACCATTACGATGACAGTGGTCATGGAGAATTGTGATGACAGTGCCATGGGGAATTTGGATGAAAGGCGTACTGGAGCATTGTGAGGAAATATTTCATGGAGCATTGTGATGACAATGGCCGTGGAACATTGTGATGACAGGAGCATGGAGCATTTTTATGTAAGTGGCCATGGAGAATTGTAATGAAAGGTATCATGTGGATTTGTAACTACAAGGGCCATGGAGCATTGTGATGAAAGAAATCTTGGAGTATTTTGATGAAAGTTGTCATGGCGCATTGCGATGAAATGCACCAAGGAACATTGTGATGACAAGGGCCATCGAGCATTGTGATTACAAGTGTCATGGAGCATTGTGATGACAGGTGTCATGGAGCATCATGATGACAAATGCCATGGAGAATTGTGATGCGAGGTGGCATTGGGCATTGTGCTGAAAGGGGTCAAGGAGTACTGGGATTACAGGGGCCTTGGAGCATTGTGATAACAAGTGACATGGAGAATAGTGATGACAGGCGTCATAGAGCATTGTGATGACAAGTGCCATTTAGCATTTTGATGACAGGGTTCATCAGGCATTGTGTTGACAAGGGTCATGGAGCATTGTGATGACAAAGGCCCTAGAGCATTGTGATGACAGGGGTCAAGGAGCATTGTGATGACATTGGAAGGGATCATTGTGATTACAGGGATAATGGAGCATTGTGATGACAAGTGTTATGCAATGTTGTGCTGACACAGACCATGGAGCAACGTGATTATCGGGACAATGGAGCATTGTGAATACAAAGGCCATGTAACATTGAAATAAGAGATTTCTCGGAGCATTGTGATGACAAGGGTCCTGGAAACCTAGTGCTGACACGGTTCATACAGCATTGAGATGAAAAGGGCCAAGGCAAATTGTGATGACAAGTGTCATGGGGCATTGTGCTGAAAGCGGTCATGGAGCATTGCGATGAAAAGCGCTATGGAGCATTGTGATGAAAAGGGCCATGGAGCATTGAGATGAAAGAAATCTTGGAGTATTTTGATGAAAGTTGTCATGGATCATTACGATGAAAAGCACCAAGGAACATTCTGATGATAAGGGCCATCGTGCATTGTGATGACAAGTGTCATGGAGCATTGTGATGACAGGTGTCATGGAGCATCGTGATGACAAATGCCATGGAGAATTGTGATGAGAAATGGCATTGGGCATTGTGATGAAAGGGGTCATGGAGTACTGGAATTACAGGGACCATGGAGCATTGTGATACCAAGTGACATGGAGAATAGTGATGACAGGCGTCATAGAGCATTGTGATGACAAGTGCCATTTAGCATTTTGATGACAGGGGTCATCAGGCATTGTGTTGACGGGGTCACGGAGCATTGTGATGACAAAGGCCATAGAGTATTGTGATGACAGGTGTCATGGAGCACGGTGATGACATGGGCCATGGAGCATTGTGAAGACAAGATTCATAGAGCATTGTGATGACCCGGGCATGAAGCATGGTGATGACAACAGACCTGGAGCATTGTGATGACAAGGGCATGGAGCATTGTGATTGCAGAAGACATGGAGCATTGTAATGACATTGGCAGGGATCACTGTGTTTACAGGGATCATGGAGCACTGTGATGACAAGTGTCATGCAATACTTTACTGACAGAGATCATGGAGGATTTTGATGAGAGTGGCCTTGGAGCACAGTGATGAGAGAAGTCATGGGGCATTATGGTGACAGTGGTCAAGGAGCATTGTGATGAAAGTGATCATGTATCATTTTGATGACAAGTGTCTGGGAACCTTGTGATGACACTGTTCGTGGAGCATTGTGATGACAAGGACCATGGAGAATTGTGATGACATCTGTCATGGGACATTGTGATGACAGTGGTCATCTAGAATTGTGATGAAAGTTATCATGGAGCACTGTGATGAGAGGGGCCATGGAACATTGTGATGACAAAGACATGGAGCATTGTGATGACAAGTGTCATGGGGCATTTTGATGACATTGGCATGGAGCATTATGATGCCAAGAGTTCTGGAGCATTTTGATGACAAGGGCATGGAGCATTGTGATGACAGGGCCCATGGAGCACTGTGATGAAAAGGGTAGGGAACATTGTGATGACTGGGTTCATGGAGCAATTTGATGAAAGTGGCCATTGAGCATTGAGATGACAGGCGTCATGAGGCATGGTGATGACAGTGGTCATGGAGCATTGTGATGAAAGGGATCATGGAGCAATATGATAACAGTGGCCACCGAGCATTGTGATGACAGTCGTATTGGAGCATTGTTATGAAAGTAGTCATGGATGATTGTGATGACATATGTCCTGGAACACTGTGATGACACGGTTCATCGAGTATGGTGATGACATGGGTCATAGCGAATTCTGATGACAGGTGTCATGGTGCATTGTGATGACATGGATCATATAAGAATTGTGATGAAAGGTATCATGGAGGACTGTGATGACTGGGGGCATGAAGCATTGTTATGAAACTTGTCCTGGATTATTGTGATGACAGCAGTCATGGAGAATTGTGATGACAGGGATTATGCAGCATTGTGTTGACAAGGGTATTGACTATTGTGATGACAATGGTCATGGAGCAATGTGATGAAAGTTTTCATGGAACATTATGATGAAAAGTACCTGGGAGCATTGTGACGATAAAGGCCATGGAGCATTGTGATGACAAGTGTCATGGAGCATTGTAATGAAAGGTTTCATTGTGCCCTGTGATGACAAGGGGGATGGAGTATTGTGATGAAACTTGTCCAGGAGCATTGTGATAACAAAAGCCATGGAGCATTGTGATGACAGGCATCATGGAGCATTGTGAAGAAAGGGGCCATGGGGAATTATAATGACCATAGAGAAATGTGATGAAAATGGTGTGCGAGCATAGTGTTTAAAGTGGTCATTGAGAATTGTGATGAAAAGCGACATAGAGCATTGTGATGACAAAGGTCATGGAGAACTGTGATGACCAGTGTCAGGTAGCATTGTGATGACACGGTCATGGAACATTGTGATGACACGCATTCTGGAGCATTGTGATGACAAGGGCCATGGAGCATTGTGATGCCACGGTCATGGAACATTGTGATGATAAGAATTCTGGAGCATTGTGAGGAAATATGCATGGATCATTGGATTATAGGGTACATGGAGAACTGTGAGGACATGGGCAGGGAACACTGTGATGAGAGGTGTTATGCAGCAATGTGATGAAAAATGTTCTGGAGCATTGTGATGACAGCGATCGTGGAGCTTTGTGATGACACTGTCAAGGAACATAGGGATGACAAGAATTCTGGAGCATTGTGATGAAAGGGCATGGAGCACTGTGATTAAAGGTGACAAGGAGCATTGGGATGATATGGGCAGAGAACAATGTGACAACAAAGGTCAAGGAGCATTGTGATGAAAAGTGTCATGGAACATTGTGCTGCCTGGCATCATGGAGCCTTTTGGTAACAGAGGCCTTGGAGATTTGTGATGGCAGGCGTCATGGGCCATTGTGATGACAGCGGTCTTGGAGCATTGTGATGAATGGGGTCATGGAGCACTGTGATTAGAGGGGCCATGGAGCATTGTGAATACAATGGCTATGGAACATTGAGATGACAGGTTTCATGGAGCATTGTGATGAAAATGGTCATGGATCATTGGGATGACAAGTGTCCTGGAACCTTGTGATGACACGGTTCATGGAGCATTGTGATGACAAGGACCATGGTGAATTGTGATGACATTTGTCATGGGGCATTGTGATGACAGTGGTCATCTAGAATTGTGATGAAAGGTATCAGGGAACACTGTGATGACAGGGGCCATGGAAAATTGTGATGAAAGACCATGGAGCATTGTGATGACAAGTGTCATGGAACACTGTGATGACACGGTTCATCGAGTTTTGTGATGACAATGGTAAGAGCGAATTGTGATGACAGGTGTCATGGGGCATTGTGATGACAGTGATCATCTAGCAATTGTGAGGAAAGGTATCATGGAGCACTGTGATGACTGGGGGCATGAAGCATTGTTATGAAAATTTTCCTGGATTATTGTGATGACAGCAGTCATGGAGAATTGTGATGACAGGGATTATGCAGCATTGTGTTGACAAGGGTATGGAGTATCGTGATGACAATGGTCATGGAGCAATGTGATGAAAATTTTTATGGAACATCGTGATGAAAAGTGCCTGGGAGCATTGTGACGATAAAGGCCATGGAGCCTTGTGATGACAAGTGTCATGGAGGATTGTAATGAAACGTTTCATTGTGCACTGTGTTGACAAGAGGGATGGAGTATTGTGATGAAACTGGTCCTGGAGCATTGTGATAACAAATTCCATGTAGCATTGTGATGACAGGCATCATGGAGCATTGTGAAGTAAGGTGCCATGGGGAATTGTAATGACAATAGAGAAATGTGATGAAAATGGTCAGCGAGCATAGTGATTAAAGTGGTCATTGAGAATTGTCATGAAAAGCGACATAGAGCATTGTGATGACAAAGGTCATGGAGAACTGTGAAGACCAGGGTCATGTAGCATTGTGATGACACGGTCATGGAACATTGTGATGACAAGAATTCTGGAGCATTGTGAAGACAAGGGCCATGGAGCATTGTGATGCCACGGTCATGGAACATTGTGATGACAAGAATTGTGGAGCATTGTGAGGAAAAAGGCATGGAGCATTGTGATTATAGGGGACATGGAGCATTGTGATGATATGGGCCGGGAACACTGTGATGACAGGTGTTATGGAGCAATGTGATGACAAGTGTCATGGAGCATTGTGATGAAAGGGGCCTTGGAGAATTGTGATGACAGGCGTCATGAGGCATTGAGATGGCAGTGGTCATGGAGCATTATGATGAAAGGTGTTATGGAGCACTGTGATTACAGGGGCCATGGAGCATTTTGAATACAAAGGCCTTGGAGCATTGAGATGACAGTGGTCATGGAGCATTGTGATGAAAATGGTAATGGATCATTGTGATGACAAGTGTCCTGGGACCCTCTGATGACATGGTTCATGGAGCATTGTGATGACAATGGTCATGGCGAATTGTGATGACAATGTCATGGAGCATTGTGATAGCAGTGGTCATCTAGAAATGTGATTAAAGTTATTATGGAGCACCGTAATGAGAGGGGCCATGGAGCATTGTGATGACAAGTGTCATGGAGCATGGTGATGAATCGGACATGGAGCATTATAATGACAAGTGTTCTGGAGCCTCGTGATGACGAGGGATGGATCATTGTGATTACAGGGGCCATGGAGCAGTGTGATGAAAAAGGCCTGGAGCACTGTGAGGACAAGGGCCATGGAGCATTGTGATTACAGGGGTCATGAGGCATTGTGATGAGTGAGGTCATGGAGCATTGAGATGGAAGGGGTCATGGAGCATTGTGATTACAGGGGCCATGGAGCATTGTGATGACAAAGGCCATGGAGCATTGTAATGACAGGTATCATGGAGCATTGAGATGAAACGTGTCATGGACCATTATGATGACAGGCGTCACGGAGAATTGTGATGACAGTGGCTATGGGGATCTTGGATGAAATGCGTAGTGAAGCATTGTGAGGAAATGTTTCATGGAGCATTGTGATGAGAAGGGCCATGGAGCATCGTGATGACAGGGGTAATGGGGCATTGTGCTGAGAGCAGTCATGGAGCATTGCGGTGAAAAGTGCTATGGAGCATTGTGATGACAAGGGCCATGGAGCATTGTGATGACAAAGGCCATGGAGCATTGTGATGACAAGTGTCATGGGGCATTTTCATGATATTGGCATGGAGCATTAAGATAACAAGAGTTCTGGAGCATTTTCATTATGAGGGCATTGAGCATTGTGATGACAGGGGCCATGGAACATTGTGATGACAAAGGACATGGAGCATTGTGATGACAAGTGTCATGGGGTATTTTGATGACATTGGCATGGAGCATTATGATGACAAGTGTTCTGGAGCATTTTGATGACAAGGGCATGGAGCATTGCGATGACAGGGCCCATGGAGCATTCTGATGAAAAGGGTAGGAACATTGTGATGACTGGTTTAATGGAGCATTGTGATGAAAGGGGCCATGGAGCATTGAGATGACAAGCGTCATGAGGCATGGTGATGAGAGTGGCCATGGAGCATTGTGATGACAGGTGTATTGGAGCATTGTGATGAAAGTAATCATGGATCATTGTGATGACATGTGTCCTGGAACACTGTGATGACACGGTTCATCGAGTATGGTGATGACATTGGTCATAGAGAATTGTGATGACAGGTGTCATGGGGCATTGTGATGACATGGATCATCTAGGAATTGTGATGAAAGGTCTCATGGAGCACTGTGATGACTGGGGGCATGAAGCATTGTTATGAAAATTCTCCTGGATTATTGTGATGACAGCAGTCATGGAGAATTGTGATGACAGGGATTATGCAGCATTGTGTTGACAAGGGTATGGACTATTGTGATGACAATGGTCATGGAGCAATGTGATGAACGTTTTCATGGTTCATCAGGATGAAAAGTGCCTGGGAGCATTGTGATGACAAGTGTCATGGAACATTGTGATGTCAAGTTTCATGGAACATTGTAATGAAAGGTTTCATTGTGCACTGTGATGACAAGGGGGATGGAGTATTGTGATGAAACTGGTCCTGGAGCATTGTGATAACAAAAGCCTTGGAGCATTGTGATGACAGGCATCATGGTGCATTGCGAAGAAAGGGGCCATGGGGAATTGTAATCACCATAGAGAAATGTGATGGAAATGGTCAGCGAACATAGTGATTAAAGTGGTCATTGAGAATTGTGCTGAAAAGCGACATAGAGCATTGTGATGACAAAGGTCATGGAGAATTGTGATGACCAGGGTCATATAGCATTGTGATGCCACGGTCATGGACCATTGTGATGACAAGAATTCTGGAGCATTGTGATGACAAGGGCCATGGAGCATTGTGATGCCACGGTCATGGAACATTGTGATGACAAGACTTCTGGAGCATTGTGAGGAAAAAGGCATGGAGCAATGTTTTTATAGGAGACATGGAGCATTGTGATGACATGGGCAGGGAACACTGTGATGACAAGTGTTATGGAGCAATGTGATGACAAGTGTCATGGATCCTTGTGGTGAGAGGGGCCTTGGAGAATTGTGATGACAGGCGTCATGGGGCATTGAGATGGCAGTGGTCATGGAACATTATGATGAAAGGTGTTATGGAGCACTGTGGTTACAGGGGCCATGGAGCATTGTGAACACAAAGGCCATGGAGCATTGAGATGACAGTGGTCATGGAGCATTGTGATGAAAGTGGTAGTGGATCATTGTGATGACAAGTGTCCTGGGACCCTGTGATGACATGGTTCATGGAGCATTGTGATGACAATGGTCATGGCGAATTGTGATGACAATGTCATGGGGCATTGTGATGGCAGTGGTCATCTAGAAATGTGATTAAAGTTATTATGGAGCACAGTCATGAGAGGGGCCATGGAGTATTGTGATGACAAGTGTCATGGAACATGGTGATGAAACGGACATGGAGCATTATAATGACAAATGTTCTGGAGCCTTGTGATGACAAGGGCATGGAGCATTGCGATTGCAGGGTCCATGGAGTAGTGTGATGACAAAGGCTTGGAGCACTGTGATTTCAGGGGCCATGGAGCATTGTGATGACAAAGGCCATGGAGCATTGTGATGACAGGTGTCAAGGAGCATTGAGATGAAACGGGTCATGGACCATTACGATGACAGGGGTCATGGAGAATTGTGATGACAGTGGCCATGGGGAATTTGGATGAAAGGCTTACTGTAGCATTGTGAGGAAATGTTTCATGGAGCACTGTGATGACAAGGGCCATGGAGCATTATGATGACAGGGTTCATGGGGCAATGTGTTGAAAGTGGTCGTGGAGCATTGCGATGAAAAGCGCTATGGAGCATTGTGATGACAAGGGCCATGGAGCATTGTGAATACAAGGGACATGGAGCCTTGTGATGACAAGGGTCATGGATCATTGTAAAAACAGGTATCATTGGGCATTGTGATGACAGGGGCATGGAGCTTTTTTATGTAAGTTGCCATGGAGAATTGTGATGAAAGGGATCATGTGGGTTTGCAATGACAAGGGCCATGGAGCATTGTGATGAAACAAATCTTGGAGTAATTTGTTGAAAGTTGTCATGGAGCATTGCGATGAAAAGCACCAAGGAACATTTTGATGACAAGGGCCATCGACCATTGTGAGGACAGCTTCCATGGAGCATCGTGATGACAAATGCCATGAAGAATTGTGATGAGAGGTGGCATTGGGCATTGTGATGAAAGGGTTCATGCAGTACTGGGATTACAGGGGCCATGGAGCATTGTGATAACAAGTGACATGGAGAATAGTCATGACAGCCGTCATAGAGCATTGTGATGACAAGTGCCATTTAGCATTTTGATGACAGGGGTCATCAGGCATTTTGTTGACAGGGGTCACGGAGAATTGTGATGACAAATGCCATAGAGCATTGTGATGACAGGGGTCATGGAGCATTGTGATGACATGGGCCATGGAACATTGTGAAGACAAGTTTCATGGAGCATTGTGATGACACGGGCATGAAGCATGGTGATGACAACAGACCTGGAGCATTGTTATGACAAGGGCATGGGGCATTGTGATTAGAGGAGACATGGAGCATTGTGATGACATTGGCAGGGATCATTGTGAATACAGGGATCATGGAGCATTGTGATGACAAGTGTCATTTAGCATTTTGATTACAGGGGTCATTAGGCATTGTGTTGACAGGGGTCACGGAGCATTGTGATGACAAAGGCCATAGAGCATTGTGACGACAGGGGTCATGGAGCATTGTGATGACTTGGACCATGGAGCATTGTGAAGACAAGTTTCATGGAGCATTGTGATGACACGGGCATGAAGCATGGTGATGACAACAGACCTGGAGCATTGTGATGACAAGGGCATGGAGCATTGTTATTACAGGAGACATGGAGCATTGTGATGACATTGGCAGGGATCATTGTGATTACAGGGATCATGGAGCATTGTGATGACAAGTGTCATGTAATATTGTGCTGGCACAGATCATGGAGCAAGGCGATTAACGGGACAATGGAGCATTGTGAATACAAAGGCCATGGAGCATTGAGATGACAGTGGTCATGGAGCATTGTGATGACAAGTGTCCTGGAACCTAGTGATGACACGGTTCATACAGCATTGAGATGACAAGGGCCAAGGCGAATTGTGATGACACGTGTCATGGGCCATTGTGATGACATCGGTCACCTTGCATTGTGATAACAGTGGTCATGTAGAATTTTGATTAAAGGTATCATGGAGCACTGTGATGACAAAGGCCAAGGAACATTTTGATGACAAGTGTCATTGTGCAATGGGATGACACGGGAATGGAGCATTATGATGACAAGTGTTCTGGAGCATTGTGATGACAAGGGCATGGAGCATTGTGATTACAGGGGCCATGGAGCATTGTGATGACAACGGCATGGAGCATTGTGATGAGAGGGGTCATTGAGCATTATGATTACAAAGACCATGAGGCATTGTGATGACACGGGCCTTGGAGCATTGTGATGACAATGGTCATCAAGCATTGTGATGACAGGAGTCATAGAGCATTGTAATGACAAAGACCATGAGGCACTCTGATGACAGGGGGCATGGAGCATTGTGATGAAAATTGTCCTGGAGCATTGTGATGACAGCGGTCACAGAGAATTGGGATGAAAGATATCATGCAGCATTGTGATGACAACGGTCATGGATCATTTTGATGACACGGGTCATGGAACATTCTGATAACAAGGTTCATAAAGCATTTTGATGACAGGGGTCATGGAGCATTGTGTTGACACGGGCATGGAGCATTGTAATGATAGGATATCTGGAGCATTGTGATGAAAAGGGGATGGAGCATTTTGATGACAGGGTCAAAGGAGCATTGTGCTGACAATGGCATGGAGGATTCTTATGAAAAGGTACTGGAGAACTGTGAGGAAAGGAGTCATGGATCATTGTGATGACAGGGGTCATGGAGCTTTGTGATGACAAGTGTCATGGAGCATTGTGATGACACGGTCAAGGACCATTGCGATGACAAGAATTCTGGAGCATTGTGATGAAAGGGCATGGAGCATTGTGATTAAAGGTGACAAGGAGCATTGTGTGATATGGGCAGAGAACTTTGTGATGACAGGGGTCATGGAGCATTGTGATGAAAGGGGTCATGGAGCACTGTGATGACAGGGGCCATGGAGCATTGTGAATACAAAGGCTATGGAGCATTGAGATGACAGGGTTCATGGAGCATTGTGATGAAAGTGATCATGGATCATTGTGATGACAAGTGTCCTGGAACCTTGTGATGACACCGTTCATGGAGCATTGTGATGAGAAGGACAATGGAAAATTGTGATGACATCTGTCATGGGACATTGTGATGACAGTGGTCATGTAGAATTGTGATGAAATGTATCATGGAGCACTGTGATGACAGGGGCCATGGAACATTGTGATGTTAAAGGCCATGGAGCATTGTGATGACAAGTGACATGGAGAAGAGTGATGACAGGTGACTTAGAGCATTGTGATGACAAGAATTCTGGAGCATTGTGATGAAAGGGCATGGAGCATTGTGATTAAAGGTGACAAGCAGCATTGTGATGATATGGGCAGAGAACTTTGTGATGACAGGGGTCATGGAGCATTGTGATGAAAAGTGTCATGGAACGTTGTGCTGACAGGGATCATGGAGCTTTCTGGTAAGAGAGGCATTGGAGATTTGTGATGGCAGGCGTCATGGGGCATTGTGATGAAAGCGGTCTTGGAGCATTGTGATGAAATGGGTCATAGAGCACTGTGATTACAGGGGCCATGGAGCATTGTGAATACAAAGGCTATGGAGCATTGAGATGACAGGTTTCATGGAGCATTGTGATGAAAGTGATCATGGAACATTGTGATGACAAGTGTCCTGGAACGTTGTGATGACACGGTTCATGGAGCATTGTGATGACAAGGACCATGCGAATTGTGATGACATCAGTCATGGGGCATCGTGGTGACAGTGGTCATCTAGAATTGTGATGAAAGGTATCAGGGAGCACTGTGATTACAGGGACCATGGAACATTGTGATGACAAAGGCCATGGAGCATTGTGATGACAAGTGTCAAGGGGCATTTTGATGACATTGGCATGGAGCATTATGATGACAAGAGTTCTGGAGAATTTAATGACAAGGGCATGGAGCATTGTGATGACAGCGGCCATGGGACATTGTAAGGACAAAGACCATGGAGCATTGTGATGACAAGTGTCATGGGGCATTTTGATGACATTGGCATGGAGCATTATGATGCCAAGAGTTCTGGAGCGTTGTGATGAGGAGGGCATGGAGCATTGTGATTACAGGGGCCATGGAGCATTGTGATGACAACGGCATGGAGAATTGTTATGAGAGGGGTCATTGAGCATTATGATTACAAAGACCATGAGGCATTGTGATGACACGGGCCTTGGAGCATTGTGATGACAATGGTCACCTAGCATTGTGATGATATGGGTCATAGACCATTGTGATGAGAAAGACCATGGAGCATGGTGATGACAGAGGCCATGGAACACTGTGATGGCAAGGCCATGTACCATTGTGATTACAAGGGTCATGGAGCATTGTGATTACAAAAGTCATGGAGCATTGTGATGACAAGGGCAGGGAACCTTGTGGTGACAGGTGTCATGGAGCATTTTGATGACAATTTTCATGGAACATTGTGATGAGAAGGGTCATGGACCATTGTGTTGAAAGGAAACATGCAGCGGTGTGATTATAGGGTCCATGGTGCATTGTGAATACCTAGGCCATGGAACAATGTGATGACAGGAGTCATGCAGCATTGTGATGACAGGGTCATGGAGCATTGTGATTGCAGCGGTTATGGGGCACTGTGATGACAGGAGCCATGGAGCATTGTGATGAAAATTGTCCAGGAGCATTGTGATGACAGCGGTCACAGAGAATTGGGATGAAAGGTATCATGCAGCATTGTGATGACAACGGTCATGGATCATTTTGATGACAGGGGTCATGGAACATTCTGATAACAAGGTTCATAAAGCATTTTGATGACAGGGGTCATGGAGCATTGCGTTGACACGGGCATGGAGCATTGTAATGATAGGACATCTGGAGCATTGTGATGAAAAGGGGATGGAGCATTTTGATGACAGGGTCCAAGGAGCATTGTGCTGACAATGGCATGGAACATTGTGATAAAAAGGGTACTGGAGCACTGTGAGGAAAGGAGTCATGGATCATTGTGATGACAAGGGTCATGGAGCTTTGTGATGACAAGGGTCATGGAGCATTGTAATGACACGGTCAAGGATCATTGCGATAACAAGAATTCTGGAGCATTGTGATGAAAGGGCATGGAGCATTGTGATTAAAGGTGACAAGGAGCATTGTGATGATATGGGCAGAGAATTTTGTGATGAAAGGGGTCATGGAGCATTGTGATGAAAAGTGTCATGGAACGTTGTGCTGACAAGGATCATGGAGCTTTCTGGTAAGAGAGGCCTTGGAGATTTGTGATGGCAGGCGTCATGGGGCGGTTTGATGACAGCGGTCTTGGAGCATTGTGATGAAATGGGTCATAGAGCACTGTGATTACAGGGGCCATGGGGCATTGTGCATACAAAGGCTATGGAGCTTTGAGATGACAGGATTCATGGAGCATTGTGATGAAAGTGATCATGGATCATTGTGATGACAAGTGTCCTGGAACCTTGTGATGACACGGTTCATGGAGCATTGTGAGGACAAGAACCATGCGAATTGTGATGACATCAGTCATGGGGCATTGTGATGACAGTGGTCATCTAGAATTGTGATGAAAGGTATCAGGGAGCACTGTGATTACAGGGACCATGGAACATTGTGATGATAAAGGCCATGGAGCATTGTGATGACAAGTGTCAAGGGGCATTTGATGACATTGGCATGGAGAATTATGATGACAAGAGTTCTGGAGAATTTTGATGACAAGGGCATGGAGCATTGTGATGACAGCGGCCATGGAACATTGTGATGACAAAGGCCATGGAGCATTGTGATGACAAGTGTCATGGGGCATTTTGATGACATTGGCATGGAGCATTATGATGACAAGAGTTCTGGAGCATTTTGATGACAAGGGCATGGAGCATTGTGATGACAGGGCCCATGGAGCATTGTGTTGAAAAGGGCAGGGAACATTGTGATGACTGGGTTCATGGAGCATTGTGATGAAAGGGGCTATGGAGCATTGAGATGACAGGCGTCATGAGGCATGGTGATGACAGTGGTCATGGAGCATTGTGATGAAAGAGATCATGGAGCAATATGATAACAGGGGCCATGGAGCATTGTGATAACAAGTGACATGGAGAAGAGTGATGACAGGTGACATAGAGCATTGTGATGACAAGTGCCATTCAGCATTTTGATGACAGGGGTCATCAGGCATTGTGTTGACAGGGGTCATGGAGCATTGTGATGACAAAGGCCATAGAGCATTGTGAAGACAAGATTCATGGAGCATTGTGATGACATGGGGCATGAAGCATGGTGATGACAACATACCTGGAGCATTGTGATGACATGGGCATGGAGCATTGTGATTACAGGAGACATGGAACATTGTGATGACATTGGCAGGGATCATTTTGATTACAGGGATCATGGAGCATTTTGATGACAAGTGTCATGAAATATTGTGCTGACACAGATCATGGAGCAACGCGATTATCGGGACAATGGAG